>NC_056741.1:362362335-362526516 GCF_019279795.1 Protopterus annectens
TAGCAGTAAGTTCAATCCTAAGTAACTGTCTGTTATCATAAGTAGCTACTGTGATGATCATTTGAACATCTACAGTTATGGTAAGTTCAACTTACATAACTGTACTTTACATCATTTGGAGACAATAAAAGTGAAAGTATTATCACAAGATCTGTTGTTAATTGAACTACAAGAAGTTCTACTTTAAGAGAACAAAAGGACCAGGGGAAATGTATGTCAAGTCAGAAAGGTGCAAAGACCCAAAAGTCTATGAAGAGTGTGCAGGAAGGAGAAGGAGAGATGAGCAATTGTGAAGTGTGTTTTGAGATTAGGCTAGTTTAACAATGACAGTGTAATGTAGGGGTGCACCCTACATGGGAAAGTAGCCTGAAATCATGTGACTTTTATGCAATTTTGCTAAAAAGAAGAGAGGACAGCTAACATTATACAGAAGCAAAAGAATGACTGGCAGTGACAGTCCTTGTGTAATCATTTAGATTACCATTTGACATGGTAAAGGAGGTCCATTTTTGAATGTGTGTGTGTTTGATAACATTATTAATACAGATATCAAAGTCTAACTTTTGATATATGGTAGGAACTGGAAATTTAAGCTAAAGCACTTGGTTGTCGGGGGGTGGGGGGTAATAACAGTGAGTCATGGATCAGTGCCATTGTTGCACAAAACATATCTGAAGATTATTACTTTGATTTTACTTTTGTTGGAGGGTCATAGAAAAATTCACCCCCCCCCCTTTGCTGATCATCAACACTACCCTTTTGGCCAATCAATCCATTCATTTTCTCATCACCATGGGTAACAGGTAGAGGGGAGGGGCATTATTATAGCACCATAAGCTTGGTTAGAGGGTTTTCAGTTTTTATAGCCTTAACTCCCATACATGGGTTCATAGATCCATACTTGACTAAGCAGTGGAAGGGGATGTGCTATGGGCTGATTGTGATTGTCATCTCGTTACCAGTAAGCAGGCCTGCTACTTTCCCAAAAGCATGGGACATGGTTTCTCTGACACAGAAGAAGAATCACACTCCCCCATGTGCCCACTGAACACCCACAAACCTCCACTCACTGCAGGAGAAGAGAGTGGGCAATGTCCTCTCATTCTTCTCCCTACCTGGGAGTTCTGTGGCCACTAACTGAACCATGGTCATAGTCAAGACTCCATCCCTGTGTGTCACACAGCCAGAAAGCCTTTAGCCAGAGTTAATTTTTGTAAAAGAAGCCTTGTAACCTGGCAGTTACTGAGCCAGTGTTTAAGAAAACGTCAGAGATGCAGTCTCATCTGTGTATAGTGTAGATTCAAGGATCAACACATAGTTGCAACATTTGGTATAGAACTGAAGAGAGTGGGGCCAAACACAGATCCCTGTGCTACCCCTTGCATAATACTATACCCAAAAATAAAGAACCTACCCATAAGGCTACCCAATTTCTGCTTACAGTAACTTTCAAACTGTATGACAGTTGGGGAGAGGTTGCAAGAAGAGAGAAACTGTGCATGGGAAGTTTAAGGTGGACAGTGTCCAATGCTTTGGAAAGAGGAAGAAAAATCCTACTGACAGAACCAAGATGGACACTGGAAAGACTAAGGTAGGCTATAAAAGCTTAGCAAGGCATCTTCCTAATCCAGAGACTTCCCATACTCTGGAACAAGCTTCCCATTCACGTCAAGCAGAGCACTTCACTGGCACTCAAAGAGAAATCTTGACGAGTGGATGGGCAATAGGAAGTTCACCACGGGGATCACTTCAGTGGCCTTGCTTGAAAGGGGCACTGGGAACTAACTTTGGGTGACATGATGCCAGGGAATCTTCTTGGGCTTGGCTTATATAGGCTCCAGGGCCATTAGCCTAGTACACACCTATGAAACTATGAGGTCGCCTGGACAGGCACCATGACAGAGTGAGTAAGTGGCATACACCTTTCAAATAATTTTGAAATGGACAAGAGCACAGTAACAGAACAAATGTTTATAAAAGTGATCTGTACTACCACTATCCCCTTTCTTATGTGAAGGGCAATGATTATGTAATGCGTCTTTTCGAAACGTCTGGGAAATAGTTCTGTTACAATGACCAGTTGATCTAGAGGCAGATGGGAAGGCAGCAGACAAAGCAGTCATCTTAAAAAAATATCCCAGATTTATAGATTAGTACTAGACTAACTGCCCTTGTAGGCTATTTTAAGCCTAGCCAATTACCGCATATGATAATCAAACCATACACCTTGTGTCTGTAAGGTAAATACCTTGATCATTATTCCAACCTCCCAACCCATACTATCAACAGCAGGGGAGCAGGGATTAATTTTAAGCAGCAGTTTCTTTATGATGCTGATAGGGAGAAGTTTAAGGAGAGGTTTACATGAAAAGTGGACAGGCGGGGTAGAGAAATGTGTTGGCTTTAGAACGCAATCTAGGAAAGCTCAGCTATACTTCTCACAATCATTGTACATATCCTTCTTGATTTCAAAAGCAAAACATTTTACTTTGTTCCACAGTGAATCAAAAGGTCAGGATATGGCTCTGTGGTACCATGATCAAGCAAATAAATCACACTGGATCAGGATTTGATTTTGGGGAGGTACTTGGCTGCACTATGCCTACAAAAGAGGTGCTAATGCATTCTGGATGGAGAAAAAAACTTATAGATGAAGTACGAATCCACATGACTCAGTATAAACAAAATCAAGAAGAAATGAACCAGCACTCTGGTGAAAGTGACCAATTTTAATTGTAAAAGGTGCACACTGAATATTTCTAGTATGATTATGTCTCTGCTGCTTGGATAGAAGGCATGGAGGCAATATAAGAATGTTTCTCCCAAAAACTTTATCTGTCCAAGCAGGTGTGGTAATCAGCTGGAGAAGTCCACAGCATGCTGATTGGAAAGGGAGTTATCAACCTGAGGTTCTCTAGTTAATGTTTATGTCTCCTATTATTAACATTTCAGGCATGATGCTTCTCTCAGATCTAGAAAACTCCAGCTTCTAAGTGCTTGGCTGCAAGCATATATAACTGCTGTTGACAGTAATGGATAGGAATTTATAGGGTCAGCACCGAATCGCTGTTTGCCTGGTACTACAGCCGGGAGCTGAAGAGGAGGAAAAGAAAGTGCAAGCGGTAGAAATTCCTTTTATAAAATAAAGCAGTACCATGGGACTTTTGCAGATATGGGATTTTTGCAGATTCTGTTATAGTGCATGGTATTATAATCCTGAGGACAGTACGTGTACCTCTCAACTGCCCCTGATTTTGCAGAATGCCCCTAATTTTGTCTCATATTTTTGCTCTGTTCGTCATAGAATTTTTGATTTCTTTGTAAATCACTGATTACAGTCAATAATGATCGTCATTAGACTTACATAATTTTTATTGCTAAAGAACATGTTAATACAAAACCTGTAATTCTAACAAATTTTTAAGTTGGAGCAATATTTAAAAATCATCCTATGACCCCCCCCCCAATCTGTTTGGCTTTGTCCAGAATTCTTGAACAAAGTTAAGGTATAAGTTGAGAATCAGGCACATCTGATGTACAGCATGTACAGGCAGGGACATAAAAAGACTAAGGCCAAAACCAGAGTGCCCTTAGCCATTAACTGTACATCAGATGGGTCCAAGTTAAATCCTCCCCAGACTGCCTTAATGTTCTTATAAAATGGATTACATTCTTTTTAACTTTAAAAAAGTCAAATTAAAAATTTTAGTCAGCTCTTGGGGCAAAACCTCTGACCACGGCCCAAATGAAAAGAATTTGATCAGTTGTCAGACTGCCTGATGGAGCTGGCAGGGGAGGACGGGAGTGAGTGGCTGCTGCCATCTTATTCATCCTGTGGGAGGGAGGTAGCTTTGGCTCACTATTTGGGTGAAACCCAGCAGAAGGACTTGGTATACCCCATGCAATATAAGCCTGCAGAGTATGTGTTGCTACAGTGTAAATGAACAGACACCAGGGGATTTAGCCTGTGGAAGCATAATCCATGTGGTTGAAAGCATTCAGCAGAGTTCTGTGAATTGTCAAAAAGAAGGAAAGGTGCTTCATTGTCTGTGGGTAGACTATTCCATAGGACCAGTAAGTTGATCCACTCCCTATCACCCACGTCTTGATGTTGAGTATGGTTAAACTGATAGGGCTACCAGAGAAGGAATGAATGGGCTGTAGGGTCTTCCTAGCTCAGGAATGCCCAGCTCCTGCCCCAATGGGGTAAAATGCCAGACTGTATGCACAAGGACCCATCAAGTGAAGTCTTGCAGACAGATACAAATAGTCAATTTCCACATGTGCGTTTCTTTTCCCCACTTTACAGTAAAACAGTCCATCCACCCATGCCTAAGCCTAAACAAAACCCTTAAAATAATCCTAGGGCATCAAAACTTATCAGAACCTTTAAGGATGACTTCACAGTACAATACAGTGGGAATGAATAAAAACAGACCAGTGCTTTGAAAGTATATCTGAGCGTATGGCTGACAGTTTTCACATGGAAATGACAACATAAGATTCAAATATACCTGCGTTCCAATACTTCAGAAATGTATTTCAGTGTTTTGGGTCTGCCTTTGCTTAAGTAACAGTTCACTAGCTTTCACCTGCACTTGCCTAATTCTGCCTTTTTTTCTTGCATCTTTTATTTCTGTTCTAACAGATGATTAATTTAGCTGCTGAGTATGTCAAAGGCAAGACAGATATCAAAGAACATACTACCTAGCAAGAAAATCTTCATATATCCATTACATGCATGCAAAGATGATGATGCAGCTAAGAGTATTATAATTCCAAGCAGTGCAGGTAATAAGAAACCTGAATTTTACAGGGTGGAAAGACACAGAGAAAGTATGCTAGCAGGCTGGTACAGGGTAGCTAATAACTTTTCAGCCAAAACAGCTGGGGTGCAAAAACAAACAGCACTAAAAATGCTGTGTAGTATTCAGCTAATAATCCGCATAGACAAAATATGTGCAGGGGTGTAGGATAAGTCAATTACAAAAATGCTATGGAAGCAGGGAGGAGTTAATTATGCTGAGAATGGTGACAAGTCTTGGGGTGTTAGTGGTAAGGTTGGCTAGGAGGTCCACAGTGAAACTGATATGGGTAGCAGAGAGTACTACTGGGTGAACTGAGTAAGTAGAGTATTTATTTATTAATTTTACATTTGTTTACCGGGAAAATCCGACTGAGCCAATGGCGCCTTTTCAGCAGAGGTCTGGGGAGAAATGCTCCATGGCAAAACACATTACAGAAATAACTCATTGCAAATAAGCAAACATTATAGCATGTATAGTAGAGAGTTGATTATCGGAACTAGTTGGGGCCTAGGGTAGTTTGGATAATCAAACATACATTGAAATGGATAAAAAACTTCTAAAATCTTGTTTTTTCTGCACACAGGGAATAAACTTTTCAACCATTCAGCGATTCCAGTGGACAATAAAGAATATTTTTCACACATGAGCAGGCTAGAAGCTCAAAAAACATGCACAAGCAAATACATATAATGTTTACATAGTCAGACTTCATGATTTTTCCTACCCAAAAACTTTGGAAGACTGTGTTCGTATAATTGATGTTTCGGTTAATTGACGTCTGGATAATCGATTCTCTAGTGTAATTGAATTAGTAATCTTAATAAGCAAACCATAAGAGTGAGTGGGACCAGGGAGTACATGCAAAGGGGTTATAGAATAAAATAATGTAAAGAATGTATACCACGTGTATTTAAATAAATGGTGACAAGATTCTGTGTGCATACCTATAAAATGCAGCCGAAGGACCTATACAGAATCAGACAAAGGACTGAGAGCAAATTATACAAAAAGACTTGGATCCTGCTGGGTTAATGAAAGAAGTGATGGATTTGGACATGCATATATATTTGTTAAATGAGATTTTATAAAGCCTTGTCAGTGCAGATCAAAGGG
This sequence comes from Protopterus annectens, assembly GCF_019279795.1. Classification (NCBI taxonomy): domain Eukaryota; kingdom Metazoa; phylum Chordata; order Ceratodontiformes; family Protopteridae; genus Protopterus; species Protopterus annectens. Next base: position 362,368,257 of record NC_056741.1, read on the forward strand.
GATGCTAGCAAAAATACAGAAAGTAGGGTATATGGAGCTTTGGAACGAGCAGAGAGGAGAGGCAGAACAAGTATGCAGACAAACAGCCACCAGTAAATATACATACCTGTGTGAAAAGGACAGCAAGCCTATAGACCGTGGAAAACACTAGCACATGCTAGACTAAATGTGGTAAGGAAAGCCACATTGGTGGGTTACTTATCAAACATGTATCCCAGCTTGAAAAACCTGTGTTTCCTAACCAAGAGGATCTAGGTGCTAGTCTGCCTTAGCTATCCAAATAGATTAAAAATAAATTGTTCACTTCTTCCACTTTTTCCATATCTCATATAGATTCCTATTTGGTAGTTTCAATCTTGTCTCTCAGGCTATATAAGGTGCTGTTTTAACTCCACATCAGAAACTCTGATAATGATAAAAACACTCATTCCAAAATTACAAATTAAATCATAACATAAACAGGGAGGCGCTCTGCTTGACATGTATAAGCAGTCTATTCCAGAGTCTGGGGAGTATCTGGGTCAGGAACCTATCCCTCCAGCATGTTTTGTTTATTGTGATGACAAGGTTTTGATCCCTGGAGCATGTGGCTCTGAGGGATTTCTTTAAGTATAGCATGTCCAACAGCTCTGGGTTTGACATGGCTTTGTTATGTTAAGCAGAGATAGCCTCTGAGTAGACGATATGCGATAGAGTATAGCTGGAGTTTTTTAAGGCAGTCAGCGTAGGGCATCTGCTTTAGGCCTGCGATTTTTTTAGTGAGGTAATTCTGCAGCCTTTCCAGTTGTTGCAGATATCTTGAGAGGTACATACCAAATGGGGCATTGTATTCTATAATGGGTCTAATGAGGGATGAGTACAGTGGGACAATGAACTCCTTTTTTCTGGACGAAAAGCCCTTAGTGATGAGATGTGCCACACAGATGGATTTCCTGACTGTTGTGGTGATGTGGTTATCGAAGGTCAGACCACTGTCTACCTGTGTCCCTAAGTCTCTTATATTTTTCTTGGCACTGAGCTTGAGCCCATGGCTCTGGCACCAAGCATCTGTTTCTGTAAGGCCCTTTTGTAGAGTATCCATATCATTTGGGGATTCAATAATGGCTCCCAGTTTGCAGTCATTTGCAAACTTTGTTAGCCAGAGTCCCTTAGTGTTGGCCTGTACTTCAGAGAAGAAGAAGATGCCAAACAAGAGCGGTCCCAGGACTGAACCCTAAGTTACTACACTTGTCACATGTCTGGAGTTGGATTTGGAGTCGGCTACTTTTACAGTGTGGGTTCTATCAGTAAGACAGTTGGCAACCCATTGAGTAACATAGGGATTAATGCACAGCTTAGTAAGTCTATCTATGACTCCAGAGTGGGGGATGTTGTCAAAGGCCTTGGCAAGGTCCAGATAGGCTGTGTGGACCACCTTATCCTCTTCCATGGCTCTGGAGACTGATTCGAAGAAGTCAATCAGGTTCAGGAGACAAGATCTGCCCTTCACGAACCCAAACTGGGTGGGGTCCAGTGTTTGAAAGTTGCCAATGTTTTTGTTTATAAGTTCCATGATAATACATTCCATGACCTTGCAGATCAAGCTCGTCAGACTGATGGGGTTGTAGTTCCCGGGATCCAAGGTGGATCCCCCCTTGTGGAGTGGGATAACTGTAGCTGTTCACCACTCAGTGGGCACAAAGCCTGAGGTGAGGCTATGATTAAACATGACACTTTGGTGAGGTGCCAGTTCATTTTGTAGTTCATGCAATACACAGCCTGGGATGTCATCTGGATGTCATGGATGCTGTATTCCTAGCTTTGAAGAGTGTGTTTTTTACCTGTGTGGCTGTTATTACCGGTATTTGGCAATCTTCCGGTATTGAGATGGGCCGTTTAGGGGGTGAGAGGGGGATGAAGTTGGCACTGAATTGATCTGCCAGGATACTGGCAATATCCTTGGGGGCAATATCCTTGGGATCAGTATATTTAATGCCATTCTGTTGTAGCTCAGAGCAGATCTGAGCATTGCCATTTACATTCTTGACATAGTTATAGAATGCCTTGTGGTTATCTTTGGAATCTTTGGCAATTTTTCTTTCATAACTAGCTTTGGAGGATTTTATGAGGGATCTCAGCTTCTTACTGAGGCTGGTAAGGGAGTTTTTTGTATCCTGGGATTTTCCTCTTTTCTGCAACAGTTTCTTCCTTTTGTTGTAAAGTTTGTTTATGGCAGGGAACCACCAGATTGGCTTTCTTTTTTTGGAGGACAGCATCATGGTTCTATTTGGGATGGCACGATTCATGCATGAGTGGATGTGCTTGTACAGTGCCTTAGTGTAGGATTCAGCAGTCGAACTTTCAGTTCCTATCTGCATGGGTGTCATGAAGTTTATCACTTCTGACTTGAGTAGCATAAAGTTGGCTTTGGAGAAGTTTTTTATGCAGGTTTCCTTACTGGGGGGTGGGGTTGGGATGTGGATGTTAAGGGTGATTAGCTTATGGTCAGACCTGTCCAACGAGGGGGTGACCACAGGTGTGTTGCATCGATTTCCCATATTGGTAATGACCAGGTCTAGGATATTGGAGCCCCGGTGGGACTATGGATTAGTTGATCCAGGGCATTGGAATTTATGAATTCCAAGAACCGTTGGGCAAAGGTGTCAGTACATGAGTAGTTTTCCCAGTTAATGGCAGGGTAGTAGAAATCACCCAGTATTAGGGTGTTTGGTTGTACCTTAATATTTTCCAGTATGTTTAGAAAGATGTATTAAGAATATTGGGGCATGGTGGGGGATCTGTAGCAAGTTACAATTTGGATTGCAGTCTTAACTAGTGTTAGTTGCACCTGGAGAATTTCAGACGCATTGTGTTGGGCAGATAGCCAGGTGGTGTGAATATCCTTGGTGAATATGGACACTCCTCCACCTTTAGTGTTTTGGTCCTGGTTTGGTGGCCGAAAAGTGTGGTAAGAGTTGTAGCCAGGTATTGCAGGGGTGCTCTCTGGAGCCTTGAACCAGGTCTCAGTTACTGCACAGATATCGATGTTCTCCATTTTTAGAAGTGCCTCGAGAGAGTGCATTTTGAGGTTTAGACTTCTAGCACTGAGTAGCATTAACTTCAGAATTTGCATGCTTGTACCTGTTATGGTGGTGGTTTTGTCCTTTGAACTTTGCCTAAAATAGGCACTATAGGAGTGGCAAGAGCTTTAGCCAATAACCTAAATCCCATTGGCGACAGAGGTGCAGACTATCTCTAGCAAAGCATTGCAGTCTGTCGATCATGTCGCCCCAGGCAAACAGATACTGGATCCCCTTTGAATGACACCAGAAGCTTAGCCAATTGTTGAAGTTAATCATTTTGTCCTTATATTGTGGTATCATTCTGGGTGAAGGCAGGATACTACTCAGGGCTAGGGTCATACCTGCCTGGGCCACATGATCCAAGAGCTCTTCCAAGTCTCTATACATGTAGTCCAGAGAGGTACGTCTCAAGTCATTCACTCCAACATGGACAATGACAGAGTCATATTTGTACTTGTTGTGGAGCGACTTGAGTGCATGCGTTATGTGGCGGAACCTGGCACCCGACAGGCAGCTGACTGTAATTTTCTCCTTGATCAGCCTGGTGAGTGGGACATCAGTGTGCCTGACTATACAGTCACCTATGACTAAAGTGTTAGTACGTTGGGGCTGTTGCTGGGTGGCACACTGGTGGTGTGAGCTATGTGACACTTTGGTTGTGATTGGTGTTCGTTTGCATTTTCAGCTTCGGAGATCCTCGTTGCTTGGGCAGGTTACAGTTAAGGGCCTCCGCATATGTGGATTTAATGTTGCTATGTGTGGGTGTTGGTGTTGTGTGTTTTGAAGGGCTATGTGTTGCTTGAGGTGTAGTGTGGGTGTTAACCTTCTCCTCTTGACTGTCTAGCACAATCTTGGGTGGCGAGAGTTTTGCTTCCAGTTTGGCTATGTAAGTGCATCTCTCACAGGTTGTAGTATTGGGTGGTAGGAGGAGAGGGTTGTCTGTGTACATGAGGCAATTGCTGCATTGCCCCAGTATGTGTGGCTAAGGTACATGTGATTGCCCAAACCACCTGTCTATGAACTTGTAAGTGTCCCGTATTACAACAGTTTTGGTATCGCATGCGATTGTGCTGGAAAGAGTTATGTGGACTGTATTTCCCTGCACAACCTCGGAGGTATTACTGGGGATTCCTGAAGAAAGGCAATGTTATGGAAGAGGGAAAGTTACCTACTTGGGTACATAATTTACGTGATGACAGAGCTCAAGTCACTGCTCAAAACCTTTCATGTTTCATAGAGTTCACCGTGCCTTTCTGCTTTTAGACTGCAATGGTATTGTGCTATATCTCTGAATGGTTATACTGTGACGTTATCCTTATTCAGGTAAATCGGCAAATGAGAAACACATATGTGGAATTTATTAGCTAAGCCTTAATTTTTTATTTGGTGTTGAACTTTACATTCTGAATACAATCTAGTTACAGTAAGGTCTACTGGGCTACTTTACAAACTCACACATACACACACACACTACACATATTTGCGCATATATAGTATACCATGTGTGTGTATATGTGTCCATTTTATTTTATATAACACACACAGATGTTTTATATAAACAGAACTTAAGACTTCTGTCTCCATTCATTCTATCCACTGTAATATTCTTAAGTATACAGACAAGTATACATACTTAAGAATATTACAGTATTAACAATGGAGACAGACAGAGAGAAGAGATTACACTTTATTTGAGCAACACAGCCAGTAAATAAAAAATAAAACTCAACTCTTGTGAGAACACAAAAGTCTTACACTTTTAGGTTTCGTTTTTCAGTAAAATGCTCAAACCAGTCTCTGAAATCTCTGTATGGACAGTAACAGAATGAGTCACCTCTGTTTCTCTGAGGTGTAGCCCTTTAAGATTCTTCTGGTAGGTGTAGCTCCTCCACCTTAATGTCCAGTGTACATGTTCTACTTCAAAATGGCATTTTCACATCAAAACACCATATTTTCCATTAGCCAATATCCACTATGCCTATACATAAACACACATATACCACTGTGCTCACTATATATTAATGTATATAAAAAACAAAAAAAGTTTGCTCTCTTCATAAAGAAATATATATACATATGGGAGTGCTACAGAATCCTGAAAGCCATTTCCGCCTGTGTACTGCTGTACTCAATTGAATAGGCTTTTTGAAGTCCACTTTTAGATGCAGTGCACTTTGGCTATGGGTTTCTCATCTTTCTGTTAGTCGTGAAACTGTGTTTTCGACAAACAGAAGTAGACCCATATACACTGATGTCCATGGTTTTCATTTGTTAACCAGGTATCACTACAATGTATGATTAGGTCACCATTTAAACCTGGAATGTTATGTGTTCTTGACATGGATGTCAAGATTCATCCCACACAAATTTCTTGATATCTATGTCTCGGATATTCTGGTTAAGATCAGAGACCTGATCATAACCATTTAGGTTATCTAGGTTCAGGTATGTTGCTTAGCAGCAAGCAGATCACCTTTTAACAAATGAAAAGTAGAAATTAAATAAATAGAAAAATGCATCTGATATCAAATAAAGGAAGTCTGATAGAAATGGAGATAGAAACTAACAATGGAGGTGCTGGTAAAAGCATATTGGGAAGAACAGAAATATTGATATGTGTTTTAGAAAATAAGATAAAGAAAAATCAAGTAGGTTAAGACTAGATATAGGTATGGAGGGAAGAGGGGGGTAAATAGATCCAGATCTGTATATGTAGTAGTATATTCCTTTTCCTCTCCTCCTTAAATGAGAATATAGAAGTCGAGATGAAAAATGGATTCTTCAGTAAGAATATGAAGTGAATTAATTGGGGTACAATTTAGAAAGACAAGATGCATAACCTAAGAAGACTCCTTATCCACTGTTTTGCACAGAACTATTCTCCATTTAAATGGGGTTCTCTATGCATTTTTGCATGAGCCAGTCTCACATAGTGCAGACATAATACTAATTAATGACCACATATCAAGAGGTGCTGAATCTTGTATTCCCCAAGACATATAACACTGTGCCGAACATTCATTCTTCTAGGTTCCCAGACTGAATATCTGGCCACAACACAGGGACTATGCTACACCAAAGGATAAAGAACTAGAATTATCAGTAGGATGCATCTCAAAGTAACACCAAATAAGCTGCCATAGCAGCATGTATTCATGTTTGTCATAAAGCAACTCCCTAAAACAATTAGCTTGCACAAACACAACTGTGTTCAGGGAAACAGTAAGATAGGGAAATTAGGATTCATCTCAGTCAGATGTGCTCTCAGCCACAAGAAATGTGGATCACAACTATGTGGTTATTATGCACACCTGCTGCCATCACTGGAAGCAGCTCAAATTAGATACAATACAGCATCCCTTTACTATGTGACAATTATAAATCTATGATTATGGTGTAGGTACTCAGACTTAATGACAAATTTCCTTAAACAGCAGGAAAGGAAAGAAAATAAGAATGTTTCACCCTAAGTATACATTAAATGCGTTGGCCAATTATCAGCTACAAAAACAGGGAGCACACTAACTTTAAAATAAAATTTGTGTTGCCATCACTAAAACTACACATATGAAGAAGGTAGACGATGAAAGCTGGATCCTGTCCAGTCCACAGAGCCTAAACAAAGGTCAAGCAAATTTCAAATCCAAAGGCAGACAAACACAAATTATTAATCTCTAGCGGGCAGGTTTTGAGGCAGCTGCTGTGCCAGGACGAGTTTAAAAAATGCCCTGATAAGAGCCATAAGGGGAAGCTCAAAGCCGCGTTGGGATTGCTGCACAAGTCTACAACGCACATGGTAATCTATCTACTACTCCTTGTGCTGGTGGAGGTTAACATTCTGGACTTCTAACCAGGGACATTTCCTGGGACTTGGAAGGATGCCATCAAGTCATGGCGAAGCAAGATTAAGGAACCATCCCCAAACATCACCTACTACCATGTCTATGTGCTGAAGGCAAATTACAGATTATTCAGAAAAGTAATAGCCTCACAGAATGCACCATTGTTAAAGTATCATTGTTAAAGTGGTTAAAAATAAGTCATCAGTACAAGTTAATATCCCAAAGACAGACTCAAGCTAATGTATATCAATGCAATTACTTGCTGGGAACTACTACCAAACAGAAGATTCCTGCACATTTGTCAGTCTGGATCCCAAGAAAATATTTAATAGGGCTGAAGAGGTATTTTACGGTAGCTTTAGAAATGGGTTTTCTCACCTTGTTGAAGAACAAAATGGAAATTAAAATTAAGGTGAGGTTACCAGCTAATGTCACTCTCACAAAGGGCAGGTATGTCCACTGCTCTCTCTTCTTTCTACTGTGTATGTATAGAAATACACACAACTATTTTACATATATGCAAATACATACACACACATACATATACACACATACATATATTTAACACAAAACTCTCTCTTTATATATATATATATATATATATATATATATATATATATACACACACACACACACACACACACACACGCACACACACACACACACACATTCATATACATACATGTACGCACACACACACACACACACACACACACATATATGTAGGGATAGCACAACTTACTCACCAATACAGTATGCTACTGGCATAGAGGGATGATGTCCTAATTATAGCCTAGGTGTCCTAGGATTGATTAGCAACTACAGTTACTGACCGATAGGTTGCAGGGTGGAAATTGTGGGTGTGCCATTCCTGATAGGAGTGAGAGTGTGTGCCAAATAAGTTGATCACTCATTGACACTGGTGGAAGCTAGGACTCTTGCGTGATTGCCAGGGAAGCATGGCTGCTCTAGAGTCCATGACAGGCATACCTTTACAGGCCAAGCTTCAATGGAACAAACATTAACATGCTGAGGGGGGTAGGGTCTAAGGAAAAGCCTGATTTCACCACAAATTACATTGCTGGCTTTAACACCACTCCAATGCAATGCCTCCTCTCAGCAAGATAAAAGTGGCCTCAGCCAGGGGTAAAACCAGTAGTTACATGGGTTTCCTAATCCCTTTAACTCCTCTCAGGTGGCAATTTAGGACCCTAGGAGTTATAGGAGGAGAAGCTAAGTAACTGATGGATGGTCAGCTGTAGAGCCAAGAACAAAAAAAGACTTGTGCAATATAGAACAATTTCTGGACTACTACGTAATAAAGAAGAACACAAAGTTTCATTATACACAGATGATGTCAATTTACCTCAGCAGTCTTCACAGGTCATTCATCTACTTTGGACTTCTGAAAAACTGGAAAACTGTCAAGAGTACAGAATCAACTCTCATATATGTGTTTTTTTATGAAAAAGAAAAAACAAATGAACTTTCCATTTACATGCAGTGTTCTATCTACTCAATAGCTCAACATCTAAGTATATGTGAGAACTGTGCTTTGGTTTTTGCAGAAGGGGCATGATGAACTAATTTTGTTATTCTGGGTGGTGTGTGTGTTTCCAGAAAGTCATCAAATCTGATACTTGGTATTGAGCAATCAGCCTACCATCATTATTGGGACAGCGACGTATTATGGTTACTTCTCATCTCCCTCCCTCAATTTTGCCACCATTTTGTATACCTAGAAATGTACATTTTGCTATGAAAATTGGATTTTTGTAGGGCAGTCTATACGTTCAATCAATACTATAGATTTCTTTTCAACTTATTAAGACTACTGCTTGTGTAGTCATATGTAATTCAGTTACAATATCGTAATTTCATGCAAAATTCAGAAGGAAGTTTGCTAATTTATCATGTAAAATATCTAACATTTACCAGTTTATGCCTTTTGTTCAGGACATAACCGCCCATATTAGGGCTAAAATGTTGAAAGAGGGGAGTACAGCCCCCTTCCAAGATTTCTGTAAGGTGATCTGGGCTGTTCAGAACAAACACATGAACACTTGCTACAGGTGACTGTAAACATTATTTTGTTTGCATTCAATGAATGCCTACTTCATGGAGATTTCAGAGTTTTTGTCTTATATAATTAAAGATGTCTATTTTGGTACTGAAGCATTTCCAGCAATTAAGATGTATTTTTAATTAATACAGCTGTACTTTCCATTCTGGTATTCACATTTAGATTTTCAGGAAACAACACTTGCTGATCTGGGACGTCATACTTTTTGTATTTATTATTTTCATTCTACCATTTGCTCCACAATTTTTAAACAAATAATGCTGTAAATTGAATGGATTATAAGCTATAATGCAGACTTATCTGATACTCACATCAGTCACTGGTATAATGTTTCATACAGAGAAGATCCACATAGTTCTCAACCTACCCTTCCATCTCCAAAACATGGAATGCTACATCTCATAATGTGGAACAAATGGACAAAATGTAGAACGCTTAGTAACAACTTCAACTAGGAAGCTCACAGGATGGTTAAAACGTTTTATATGACACTTCATTAAAAGAATGTTTTTTTAAGTAATATGTCTCAGTATTATTTACCATGGGTATTAGTTCTAAAAATCTTAGCACTTTAAATACTCTGACAGGCTCTCAATGTGGAGCTGCGAGGAACATTAACTTTTTAAGACTCAAAATGAGAAACATTTCGCATAATGAGGTACACTTGAGAAGTATGTCCATACCGCTCAACCTCCAAGCATTAAAAATCACAGCCTTGGCCTTTAAAAATTCATAGCAGAGGTTCAGAAAGAAGGACAGTTTATTATTTTTATAATACAACATCTTTATATACTATATTTATATAGTTATTGGTAGTGAATCTTTGTATAAGCTTATGTATTTAAGAAAGAATGTACGCATAAACTACCCTAACTTTATGAAAAACACCAGGTCTATGAAAACCAAGGCTATACCTGAGGGACAAACACGTATCAAGCAAGGTTTAAACACGTATCACTTTGTCTCAAACATAGTTTAAAGGTATATTAAACCGACTAAAATGTGCTGTTCATTCTCGCAAACCTAAGTGATAGCTAACGCCTTCTTTAGATATGAAGCAAACTATTAAACTTGCTTTCAGAGGTCACATAATCAAAACTTTGTTTACTTTTATGTGACAGGTTATATATATAGCACAGGGGAGCTCCCAAATATATTTGAAAAATGCAAACAAACATATTTTAGCTTAGTTACAAAACTGCAGTAAATCATTTCAATTTTTCTTAGTGTGATTTGAGACAGACATAAAAAGACGAAATACACACACGGGAACTGGTAATATAATGAATGTATTAATAAGCTTGTGCTGCAATCAGTTTCACTTGCGATACAACCAGGAAAATTGTCCACAAACTTAGAAATACTCTCCTCTCATTAGTAATAATTGCTTATAAGCAATTATTTATTTTTAATATATTTAATTAGCAACGTTAGAAATTAATCTCCCAAGGCTATGAGTTATCAGCTCACTTGATTACTACCTCATTAAATCAAATCCAATCTTTTAATTCCCTTACCCAAATGACTCTCATTACTTGACTTTTGTAGAACTTCGCTTTCCATATTAATTCTGTTCACCCCTGTTCGTTGCTTCTGCACTCAGCCTCAGACCCCCTTTCCCATTTTAATATATATGTATATTTTATTCGCTTTTACTAACAAAAAAAACTCCCCAAATAAACGGTTTTAGAACTAGAGGGATATTTTTCCCCATGTTGGTCACTTTAAAACGGACTGACTCATTTGGATTGGAAACAGAAGGGGGGATTCAGATTTGTCGCCAAACTGTTTTGTCAAGTATAAAATATTTAAAACTCGGGAATATGTATTTGGCTTTACTAGTCTTATTTATAGATTTATTATAGTGGTTTTCATTAGTTTTCTTTTGCGACATGTTTTAACTGTAGTAAAATAGCTACCGAAACATGTTTTTCCTCCACTTATGGGTTCAAGTGGTACATACAAGAAAACTGGAGCGCGGCTTGCCGGCTTCTTATTGCCAGGTGTTTGGTATTACACCATTAAGAAAAACGACATTTTGAGTAAGATATTTTTTTCTGTATTAGTGAACTCAGTATGTTCTCTTTTATTCTAGCTTGCTATTGTCTTTCCCATCATGCAGTTTATGATGTTCTAGGTTTATTGTTAATTGGCTTTCCAACACTTTTATGTGGTGTGTGTGTATGTATGTGTATATATATATATATATATATATGTATATATATATATATATATATATATATATATAGATATATATATATATATATATATATATATATATATATGTAGGGAGAGTACGAATATTGTGTTATCAGTAACTGAAAATAACCTATGACCTTAAATCTGATTCTGTGCTCACTGCTGCGATAGATTTAATATGTAGGGCATTACATAACAATCAAAGATTTGTCAACAGTATGGTGTGTGAATGTAAGTAGGAAAACTTGAGTCTTTTGAAGATTTCTCACTGAAGTATGGCACTTCTCAGATGCGCATTGTTTTATAATGTTAGATTTACTGATTTTTCGAAGTTTATTTTGTATAGTATCCTGAAGTGCTCTGTAGTCATCTACAGGAAATTTAATTGTTGTGTGTTAAAAAGGAAGCATATTTTTGATCTTTTAAATTAAAATATAAGGATACATAGGTTAATACCAGGCTGGCTCAAACTCTGTATTTACAATAAATAATTATATACACACAGTGCTAGCAGTGTTGTCACCTATTCTCAGCTTCTTCTGTGTGGAGGCATGCGTGAATGGCATGCCTTAGTTGAAGGTTGTGCGTCAGGGCTGGTAACTCGGCATGTAAAAATCCACTACCAAACATTAGCAGACCGGAGTTCCGCTGTGGCGACCCCTAACTGGGATAAGCCGAAAGACACAACAACAACAACATACACACACAAGGGTGTAGCCAGGTTACTCGTACTATGACGACTAAGTTTTTTTGAGCAGTATATCAACATGTTTCTTTTTTTAAAGCTTTATTCTACTTTTGTTTTATTATTTTGGTACAACATTTACAAAAAACATTTTACTGAAGCTGGTCAGCATACAGAGACAAATAAGGCCAATAAACATTCACATAACCAACCAAACATTTAAAGCTTACTTTCTTAATATGACAGAAGAGACTATACTATTAAAAGATACATGACATTCTTGACTCAAGGAATTCAAACTATTGTTACTGGCAAAAAATTTAAAAATCAGTATCTTACACTATTATTATTACTATATTAACACTTTGAAGTAACTAAAAAGGAATTGAATGAGTTAAATCCTCTGGAGGGAAGGACTAGCCATAGTACTAGTATAGGAGAGTAGGTGTAAAGCCATTTTATATTACTTCAGGATACAGTCTAAGGTTGTACTGCAGAAGTTAAAGTATTTCATGCGTTTGCTAATATTTTCCATAGTTAGTTTATGAGATAGAATATACTTGGACATAATATGACCCAAAAGAAACATGATGATATTTTTACAAAGATTTTTACAAAGATGGCATCCAAGTATATCAACATGTTTCTTTTTGGTCATATTATGTCTACAGCTGTCTAAATGAATGCCTTTAACAACAGGTGCAATGTTCTCATTTAAAAATAATATTTTTAATTGTTTTAGGGTTACAGCTCAACATTTTACTTAAATGTATTAAGTGCTTGGGGCAGCATTTTAAGAGGTGTGTACATTTTTAAGTTATAAGTGCCCAAGGGGGGGCAGCGCTAAGAGATTGTGTGAAGAGGCATCATGGAGTAAGTTTACCCTGGTTGTTAGAGCTTTAAAAAAATTTGCAGTGGAAATAGCACCATGCATGAAAATAAATTTTGAAGTGGAGAATCCCCCAATCCCTAAATTGTTTTGTATTTCCAGGGCATATTCTGGTGGGGGTGATTGTGCATAAATAGTTTAAGCCTTGAAGCTTAAACAGTGATAGGTGCACATTTAACATAATTTTTTGTCATTGTCAGACATGACACAAAAGATTATCTGATGTTGTAAATCTTTATTCATTCCTTACAGTTAGGACTTCGGTTGCATCCTTGGAACCGACACTGCCGTTTCCAAGCTCACGCCAGCCAAAAACTCTCAGCTAAGACCTACCCACAATGCCCCTCTCATAGTTACTCCAGATCTTGTTTGCCACGTTGCTTGTCAGACATGCCTAGCCATCTCTCATAGCTGAGTGGAAAATTGTGATTTTTGGTATAGTTTCTCTTCAAAATTTCTTGTTTTTTAGTCAGTGTAGCTTTTTCCTCACTATCGCCTATAACCTACTTCTATTTCCTACCCTTTACCTTTGGTAATTAAATTTCTACCATCGTTGGTACTGTCCCCCTCTCCTGCCTTTGGTAGGCCCTTCTTTACCACTTGTGGTATTTTTTAAATACTATCGTTGGTCTTCTCTCCCTTTTCTCCCCTTTTTTATTGTTTTTTTCTCTTAAGATACCCCTTTATGCCTGTACTATGTCAGACAAAGTTAAGTTGGCGTTTAAACAGTGTGACAAGTGTGGGTGTAAGATGCCCAACTCGGATGGACACGCTCGTTGCGTCTACTGTTTGGGAGTGGACCATATTAAAACTGATTGTGACATTTGTGCTAGTTTTAGCAATCGCACACTAGCAGAACATAAGAATAAGCTTATTTTAAAAGGTTTAATTAAAACACCTTTTTCGGAGGCTCTATCTGGGTCGGAGGTCTCACCCCCTCCAAAGACCAAAAAACATAAGGAAAAATGGAGTCGCTCAGTTCCTACATCTCCTTCAGTTACAGAACCAAGTCAGCTCCGTGCTTCTCCGGCACCCTCGGCACAGACCTCTTCAGCACCAGGCCCTGCGTCTTCCCCTTCTGTGCCGTCTATGATGTTGACTCCTATTTCAGTTCCAGCCTCCGCACCACTGGCTTCAGTGCCGTCCTTGGTTCCAACATTGGCTCTCATTACTGTACCTGCTTCGGCACCATCCCCGGCCACAGTGCCGATAGCTTCTTCGGCTCCACAAATTATAACCTTGGTTCCTAAAGTTGAATATCTGTCAAGAACCAGATACTCTCCAACCTAAAACCTTTTTTTGGGGCATTGGTTTAGCCCTTTTCTTGAAAGACCTGATTCTCCTTCAGCAGCCTCCTTTAGATCCACCAGGAGCTTTTCTGAACTAGACCTAGTGCGGGTTGTGGACCAGCTTCTGGCAGCTAGGAGATTGCCCACTCCAGCTAGACCTTCCGTCCCTCTTGGTTCGGAATCCTTCACATCATTTTCTCCTGTTTATCCTGTGGCCTCTACCCATGCCCCAGAGATCTTGGTACTGATGTCCACCCCTGTGCATACTGTCTCGGTTCCGACTGTGGATTTCTCCCTGTCAGTACCGACCACCCTTGCTGCATTGGCTCTGGTGGAGCCGGTACTCTCTCGGAGCAGTGCTTGGACTGTCGGCACCTTGATACCTAACCCGGCGCTGGCACCATCCATGTCCATGGCTCCAATGCCTTCTAGTCCTCTCGGAGCTCCTCACCAGGGAGGTGGGCTCCTCAGGGTGGGGTGTGACCCCGGTTCCGAGGTTGTCCTTCTCTGTTCCGGGCTCCCATCCCTCCTCGGGTGGGCCTGCTTTCCAGGTGATGGAGAGGGTCTTTGCCTCTGCAGGCTCGCAGTCAGCATCAGTGACATCGGCATCAGAACTCCATCCTAGCATGCAGCTGTCCCAACCCCCTACTTTGGGATCCCGGGCATAGGAGCCACAAGACCTCCCTTTGAAGGGAACCCTTTCTCCGGAGTCCTCCTCAGAAGATCCCACTGGGGAGCCACCCTGGAAGAAACAGTGCAAGAGGAAGCACCTTGATTCCCCGAGGAATCTATCACCGAAGACACTGATTGTGATGAGGAAGAAGGGTCCCCATGATCTCCCCCAGACAACATCTCATTCAGAGACATTCTCGAAATCCTTAAGCAGTGGGGAGACTGGAAGTCCTTTATCCCTTCTTCTGAGGAATCGGTGTTCTTGCAGGCCTTCCGTGCTTGGCCATCTACTTCCTGGGTGACCCCACCTGCAGATGAGCTTGTTAAGCTGATCGTGCAGTATGCCTGGAAGGCCCCGGACAACATAGAGCCTGCCCCCAGAGGACAGACAAAATTCTATCCACACCTGAAGACCAGCCCCACTGGTCCAAGCAGTTGACAGTTGATTCCATGGTCGTGGTGGTGGCCACCAAAAGGGAACAGGCAGAAGATAGTTCCACTGGCCATCCTCCAAACAGGGAGTCACGGACCATGGACAGACTAGGGAAGCAGACTTGTGTCATTGACCTTTGCCATTCGGTTGCTGAACTATCTGGCACACTTCACTCGCCTCCAAAGAGACTTAATATCTGAAATGTCCTCTTTGGCGGGGGTACTGCCTGATGAGTTGCACAACACTGTAGCCCTGCAACTAGCTACCCTTGAAATTTTCTCGAACTCCTTGATGCAATTGATATCTCACACCACCTAGGGGGCAGCTCGAGCTGCCGCATCAGGCATTGTCATAAGACGTAATGCTTGGATGCGGTTGTGTGGTTTCACAGACCCCTTTAAATCTTCCTTTGTCAATGCACCTGTCGATGAATCTGCACTTTTGGACCCAAAGTATAAGTATGAGACACACTAGCACAAAGTGGAAATACAGAAAGACCTTGTCTGCTGTGGGCATGCACTTTTTCACCCCCCAGAGGTCCTACTCCAGGAACCAGAAGGGAGGAAAAATGTGGTTCAGAAAATTCCAAGGATCTTTTCGTGACACTCGTGGGGAGCAATCCCCCCAGGGCAGAGGGGGGGGAGGTCCAACTCATCTGGAAGATGCCCCTTTCGGGGTAGATGGGGTCTGTGTAACCAGGGTGCTAGAGATTCCTTCCCTAGCAGACCTTACCAGCGATCCTGAGCAGCGGCCCGGTTGCTTTCCACTGGAAGCAGTCGGGGGTCATTTTTCTCTGCACCTACCAGCATGGCAATGTATTACTACCGATGTTTGGGTGTAGAGAATAATATTCAAAGGCTACCAGATACCATTCGATTTAACCCCCAGACCTGTCAAACGAATCCCCAATGTGCCACCCAATCAGAGGGAACTAGCAGCCTTAGAAATAGAAAAGTTGCAAGGAAAAAGAGTCATCCAACCAGTCCCTCCAGACCAGAGAGGATCTGTGCTTTACTCGAGGTTCTTTTTAATGCCAAAAAAGACAGGGGACTGCAGACCAATCCTGGATCTCAGCCTATTGAACAAATTTATCAAACCTCAAAAATTCCAGATGGTCATGGTACAGTCCATCTTCCCCTTCCTAGGGCAGTACAACTGGATGTGCTCTATAGACCTACAGGACGCGTACTGCCACATAAAGATGGATCACCACTCAAGGAGGTTTCTCAGCTTCTGGCTGGGAGCCAATCACTACCAGTGCAGGGCACTGCCATTCTGTCTCTCGACAGCTCCCCAAGTATTCACCAAATGTATGGCAGCTGTAGTAGCTCATCTTCGAATATCAAGGATTCCAGGTGTTTCCTTATCTGATTTGTTGGCTACCGCCTCCCAAACCAGGAATCTTCTAATCCGCAGCCTCTCTTACACTGAAGGCCTCGCTCTCCACTTGGGGATTACAATCAACAAGGACAAATCTCAAATGTCCCCAACAAAGACACTGGAATTTCTTGGAGCAGTCTTTGACACAACAATCCTGTCAAGCTTTTCTCCCTCCTCACAGGCTTTAGAAAATAAGACACCAAATCCAAGCCCTTCTTCCACAGACATATGTACCAGCACTCTTTGTACTGCAACTCTTAGGTTCCATGGTGGCTGCCATTACTCTAGTACCACTGGCAAGGCTGCACATGAGAATCCTACAGTGGCTCCTCTCTGCCTAATGGTCGATCTAAACTCACCTACTCGATCACATGATATGTCTTACAAATTGTTGCAAGGAAGAAATGCTATGGTAGATGAAGTCACAAATGAATCTTTGGTGTCGACCATTCTGTCTTCCCCAGCCCACAGCCACAGTGACCACGGACGCTTCCCTGTTAGGGTGGGGGCGGGCATTTCCAGGGAAAGACTGTCCAAGGCACCTGGTCCCCCATGGAGGCCAATTTGCACATAAATGTTTTGGAACTGAGGGCAGTTCTCTTAGTGTTGCAAGCGTTCCATGCATCCCTGCCTTCTGGGACCATTGCAATTCAGTCAGACAACATGTCAGTCATCTGGTATATCAACAAGCAAGGCAGAGCTAGGTCTTACCCCCTGTGTCGGGAAGCCATGATGATTTGGCACTGGGCGATAGCTTCCAACCGATTTCTTATAGCAACGCACATTCCTGGGAGTTCCAACCTTATTGTGGACAATCTGAGCAGGAACATCCTGATGCCTCAGGAGTGGTCCCTCAATCCTGTAATAGTGGATCGGATTTTCCGCTGCTGGGGCAAGCCTTGCTGCAATCTGTTTGCTTCCCCCCTAAACAACAAATGCAGAAGCTACTTTGCCCTGATTCCCCCTCAGGGGGTTCCCCCGAGGGATGCTGTAACACATGATTGGCCCCCGGGTCTACTGTATACATTTCCTCTATTTCCTCTCATTCCGAAATTTCTCCAGAAAGCTCAAACATTTAGAAGCGAAGTGATCCTCATTGTCCCTTATTGGCCCTGTCAAGTCTGGTTCCCGTTCCTATGGCCTCATCTGATTCACAGCCCGTGGATCCTGGATCATTCCCAAGGCCTGTTATCTCATCCTCAGGGACTGAGTCATCCAAATCTCCACAATCTCAAGCTCACAGCTTCGTTCCTCCACTTTCAATGATTGCCAGACTGCCTGACATCCCATCTCCTGTTCGCAAAATTCTTCTGGCTTCACACAAACCTTCCACCAGGAAAGTTTATTCTAGTAAATGGACTAGGTTCTCTATTTGGGCCAAAGATCAGGACTTAGATCCCTTCTCTATGCCTGTTCAAAAGATCCTTCACTACATGACAACTCTTTTACATGCAGGAGCCCTAGCATCGACAATCATTGTACATTTAGCAGCTATCACGAATTTTCATAATGGATTTGATAATTCTTTGATTATGTTACACCTCCTGTGCAAGACCTTTTTGAAAGGAGTATTACACGTTAAACCTCTGGTCAAGCTCCCCATAGAAGCCTGGGACTTAACTTTGGTGCTTTAATCTGTCACAGGACCTCCTTTTGAGCCTTTTGATTCATGTGATATAAAGTTTTTGTCATGGAAGACCCTACTTCTAGTAGCACTTACCTCAGCGAGAAGAGTATCTGAGCTGCAGGCCTTGAGTGTCAAGAGACCTTACTTGAACTTCCACAGGGATAGGGTGTCCCTTCGTACTGACCCTTCTTTCTTGCCCAAGGTAATTTCTGTTTTGTCCATTAACCATTCTACTGACCTGCTGGTTTTCTTCCCTCATTCTAATAGAGGGGAGTACCTTTTGCACACTCTTGATGTGCATCGGCAGCTTCGTTGTTATTTGGACAGGACTAAATCTTTCAGGAAAACTGTTCAATTGTTTGTGGCCTTTGCAGGACCTAGATTGGGTAAACTGTCTCCAAAGTGACTTTATCCTCCTGCTTAGATATGTCATTACCTTTATTTACCAACTGAATAAGCTATCCTTACCTTCCAGAATAAAGACTCATTCTACCAGATCAATGGCTACTTCTGTAGCTTTCCATTCCAGAGCCTCTCTGGATGATATCTGTGCAGCAGCCACTTGGGCAAGACCTCATACCTTTATCTCTCATTACAAATTGGATTTAGCCTCCAGGGAACTAGTATCTTTTGGTTCTATGGTGCTCAGAAATATCCTTCCTTAGGGCCACCCAGGGACTCAAGTAGCTGTGGACTCGGTCCTAACAGTAAGGAATGAATAAAGATTTACAACATCAGATAAAGAAGTTATGTCTTACCACTACATTCCATCTGTGTTGTAGATCTTTATTCATTCATTACTTCCCGCCCTTCTTCCCCCTGCCTGGACTCCTAGTGAACTTTAGGAACTCCTGATTAGGGTATTTGCTCAGACAGAGTCTCCTACTGTTTTTCTATTACTACCTCTATTATAGAGGGACAGGCAAACTCGATCTGGAGTAACTATAAGAGGGGCATTATGGGCAGGTCTTAGCTGAGAGTTTTTGGCTGGCGCAAGCTTGGAAACGGCCATGTTGGTTCCGAGGACGGAACTGAAGTCCTAACAGTAATGGATGAATAAAGATCTACAACACAGACGGAACGTTATGGTAAGACATAACTTCTTTTTATCTCTTCTTGACACCCCAAAATGAAGTCCAGACTGTATATTTAGTCAGAATTCTTTGACTGCATATGCTTCAGACCTCAATGATTTTTTTGGTATCTCCTTATTATGGCGGCCCCTGGCGATAGCGTTTGTGGTTGCCACAATAACCTTCATGGAGAACGTGTTTGTATGCATTACTTTATATATATTCCTCTGGACATTTCTACTTCATTCATAAAATAAATTTCTAGGTTATGTTAAAAAGCAGTGTCACACAAATATACCCTGCTGCTGCCGCCTACTTACATCCATTGTGAACACCTCTGTGCTGGTCTAACTCCTCTGAGCTTGTATTAGTCTGAGATAATTTTAGTAGTAGTCTGTGTGCAAAAGCACTGTTTGCTTACATATTTTTTTCTGTATTTTTGTAGCTTTTTGCAATAATGATTGAGATGAGTGTCTCTGTAAAGTAGGTGTTTCTGATAATCACCCTTAAATTAATAACAACAGAAATACAAATGATGATAATTTGTGGCATTTAAATGCAGACGATTCAAATTCTGACCTGAAAAACGAGTTGTTTCCTGAATTCAGCTGAAGGGTACTCGCTTTGATTCCTTCCATCTCCATGAGTATACGGTGTTAGCACTACTGAGTTGTCCCTGAAAAAGGGCATTTCTGTCTAGTGGCTTTACCCAGGAAACAGTTGTATGAAATAAAACTAATGCACTCTTTCATTATGAATTTAATGACATTTAAACGTAACCACAAATGCTATTGTCTGAAACAAATACATTCATTAACCAATAAAGTTACTTTTATCAACTGTTCTCATTTTATTTTATTTATTCCCATAATTTCTTGTAAGATCATGCATAGTACAATATACATAAAATCCATAACATGCTAATGATTCCACAGATACTCCCCACAGTTGCTGCATCAACCACAGACATTATCGCCGGGGGCTGCTATAATAAGGAAGTACCAATTTTATTTATTTATTGGAATTTGTTTACCAGCATAGTCCACTGGACCAAGAAGAGCACATTTTCAGTGGAGGCTTGGGGAGAAAAGCTCCACAAACACACATGATAGACTATCCAATGCAAAGGTAAAGCTTTTTACATAGCAGCATAGAAGAATTTATAAAACAACACAGTATAAACTATTACAAAGTAGTTCAAAAATAGCTTACCCTCTCTGCTATGCTATGTATCGAATGCGTTTGCTAGCATATTATGGTAGATGTTCAAACTTAATGTATTAGGAGGTTAGGTTACTAATGGCCATTTAAAGCAGGAGTAGAGTATAATAATAAGAGTGGGAAGATACGGAGGGCATAAAGTGAGGAATTGTTAAAGATTAAAGTAAGGGGAGTGAAAGTAGGGTATATGTGTAGTGGGCAGTATTTTTTTATACAGAGCTAAGAGTGGGATGTAGTTGAAACAGAAGCTAAGGGAGAGATTGGAGTGGGTAGAAGAACTAAGTTATAGAATGGTGAGACTTGGTACAGTTACAGATCCAAGTAGAATGGAGGTGGTTAGGTAGAGCTGTTTTGAAGGAAGCAGTGCTTTGGGAGTTGCGAATGGCTTTGAGTAAGGTTGTTCAAAGATTTGGATTATGCATGAAGACTGACAGTAGCTCACTGGGATTAGCATATTTCACTGTATCCATACAGCGGTAGAAAACCACTCATTGCCATGCATAAATAGCACGCAACATTCTTCTTCCCAGTATTCTCTGCTCGTATAAATTTAAAATTCTTTCCATTCACTCTACTTTTCTCATTTAAAGGATGTAGAGTATATAATTTGTAAAATCTTGATGTAGGAAAGTTTAAACAGCTACAAATATGGTTTCATCTCTTCCTAGAATGGTAATGGTAACTGGTATCATTTTGCAACTGAAAATTAGCAGTTATGCCACTTGATACAATTGGAGCAGCAACTCTGAATAGTTGCTTATTACTGTTCTTCAGGAGTGGTAAGATCTTGGAGTAAGATAGATGCCTGTGATACCCCAAACACCTTCATCACAATGTATAGTAAAGGTACCGGAGAAGCCAAAACAATGTGATTATGACTGTGAAATACATCTGGGTTTGTGCTTGCTAATGTCCTTCCCTGAGTGAATAGGAGATATCAAGTGAAGTGTTTCAAGAATCATACTTTTTTCACAATCCTTACAGTTGATATTTTCTTTGTGCAATGCACATGTTCTGATAAAGTGAAAACTAAATCAGTGAGTAAATACTCATTTTATAGGTCTATGTTCAAGAATGTATTTTTCCAGCACAAGCATCTTAAATTTTTTTTCCGGAAATGAGATAAGGCATAAATGATCCCCCTATGCAGTACACATGTTCTGATGAAGTGAAAACTGAATTATTGAATAAATATTAATTTTATAGTTCTGTGTTCAAGAATATATTTTTCCTGCACAAGCATCTTAAAAAAAACAATTTTTGTCTGGAATGAAACGTGGCATAAATGAACCCTGTACAGAATCCCCCTCTAGCACCCCTAATTGCCTCCAGCTGCTGTTGTGCCAAGAATAATCTCATTCAGAAATCCATCACCACACTTTTATTTCAGAAACTGCAGTCTGCCACTTAGCTAAGCAGTGGTAGTTAACTCCTCTGATTCCTTCCAACCTTGGAGTGTCTGTTCCACTGCCTGCACTTCATGAATGTTTAAAAATAAAGAAACCTATCAAAATAGTGGTCCGAGTTGCTTGTTCCATTGACTGATTCCCCATTCTAGCCTCCTCACACAGCTGAATCCCCTCCCCATTCCATGTTAATTAGCACAGATGTATCTCCTCTTCCTATCCTGACAGTAAAGTGCTCTACTTGCCCTGTTGTTGGTGCTAGAAGAGAGTAAGTGCATTGTCTCAGCAATGTTGGGAAGGGGAAGTTTAAGAAGGGTATTCCTCAAACTAGAGGCCCACCCCTTGAGGCAATGGTGAAATGTACGAGTCAGTATGTGTTTCTGTTTGCAAAACCATAGCTTGTGTTGTCGAATTCTGCAGTCTTGTCTAATCCCATACATTTATTTCTTTTCATATTTCTTCCCCAAAAGACTTCACCCAGAAGCAATCTCTTCAGATACCTACTTTGACAGTACTCAATGAAAGGGGCCCCTACAACTGTTTACTGTGGGCGCAGCTTCGGTAACAATCTCCAAAACATGAATCAGCCACCTCTTCTGTCTTAAAACAACTCAACTCTCTGAATCTGTGTGATCCTGTTTCTATTTTAATCTCAACCTTGGATTAGATTATTTGCAGAGACATAGATGTTCTTAGCTTTTAACAGTCTTAGTAATGAAGTGAACACATGCATTCTGGATATATAAAATAAAATAAAAATAAATTCCTCAACTGCTGCACTATAAACAACTTACCTTTACCTTTGTCCACAAAATTCTATACCAGCCAGATAAAATCCCTACTCTCAAAAATATTATACAACCATATACCACTATTAGACCCCTCCACTCCAGTGATAAATTGCCGTTAGAAACCACCAAAGATAACAACTCAGCTGGGAAATCTCTTTTCTCTCTTATTCATAAAATGCGGAACAAAATGCCAAGCTCTGTTTCCTCTAACTGATCCTTTGTGCAATTTAAAAAGCTCCTAAATTCTCACTTTGACAACTGGCTTTGTTCTTGCTACCATCCTGGAAATCTCTGAGCTCTGCATATGTAACCACATCTTTCATAGTTGGGGCTGTTATAGCTCATACTTCATTCCTTTGTAATTTGCCTTCTTCTTTGTCCAAATGCATGTACCATATACTATTTATGATTTTGTATGCTACTAGAATTTCGTTGTACTATTAATTTTAATGACATGTTTAATACTTTTTACTGGAGCTTTTCTTCAAGGGCCTCTGCTGAAAAAGGACGTGTCTAGTCAGAGTTTCCTAGTAAATAAATGTGAAATAAATAAATAAGTCTGGTGCAGAAAGCTCATTCTAGTAAACATGGTTAAAGTCCTGATAGGAAAGTTCATAGTAAGATCAGTGACACGTAATGGAAAATGTGTCTGTTAAAATATTTTCTGCATCCAAGTAGCAGAACAGTGTGCAGAAACTGTTCTTGTGCTGGAAATATCATGTTCATTTGAGTTTTACAAACCTTCTTTCAGTTATTTGTAAGAATGTGCCAGTGCCACTTGGTAATGTGGAGTATTCTATCTAATTTCCTTGCATTTTATTTCAGACACATGTATACATAGTCTAGTGCTATGCAAGTCAGTACTGTTCGTAATGCAGTGCTGAAACAGGTAAGCAAGCAAAGCTTGGCATCAAACTGACATTTCAAAACCATTTAGATTTTCAAACACCTCATTATGTGTGCAAGAAAGCATGCACTATGGTATTGTTTATTAGCAGCACTGGTAAAATATAGCAGCTACTAGGAACTCCAGTCCAGCTATTATTTCTCTGCAAACAAGACAAGATGCATCCACGTGATACAACACCCATGTCATTCAACCCAACAGAGATTAGATTGCCTGCTTATTCAGTCCTAAGAAAGTGATTCAAATGCCTTACCTACCTACTCCTTGAGCAGCACAGTGGTGATCTAAGTGCCATTCTTATCCCTTCACTATGCATGGTAGTGGCTGAAGTGCCTTCCCACCCACAGACACACACTGGACCAGCTCAGTAGTGATTGAAGTACCTTTCATGCTCACACCCCCTGTCTGGCAATGTTCAGAGTTTATTGCATATCTCATTGCCTAGTTTAGCAGTAACTGGAGTGCCCATCCTATCTCAGCTCCAATCCCTCAACCTAGTCCACATCCATCATAATGATTTCTTACACTGTCTGTTAACAGTACATTTCCTAATAGTGACTAGTGTTTTCATTCACAGTTTGTTCAGCTTATCAGTAGTCATCATCAACAACCAGTATGTATTTGTATTTATTTATTTATTTAACATTTGTTTAACGGGAAAGTCCGACTTGGAATGAAGCCAATTTTCAGTGGAGGCACGGGGAGAAATGCTCCTGATACGTGTATTTGAAATGTGGGAGGAAACCAGAGCAAATACAAAACCACCAGACACTGGAGCTGCAAAGCTGAAATGGTTTATTCTGGTACCTCGGCTAGAAATAGCCTTCAAAGGAATAACCATTCAAACTTCTTTACATCTTTTATAGTAAAATCCAAATTATTCATTAAACAATTAAGTAATTAAACAATTGAGTAGTTAAATATAACAAGAAGCCTGACACCTAAAGTTAAAGAAAAAAACTTTGCAGCTCCAGTGTCTGGTGGTTTTGTATTTGTTGCTGTTTTTCTTGGTTTTCATCATCAGGAAACCAGAGCACCCAGAGGAAACCCACACGAACGCAGAGAGGGCTTTCAGACTCTGCATAGAAGGCACCCCAGCCGAGAACCAAACCGGAGAACCTCTTGCTGTGAGGCGCCAACGCTACTGCTGCACCACTGTCCCCTTGATTGATATTGATTATTCTTTTTTACAGTTGATGTGACAGCGATTGCTTCCCTCCTACCAAGCAGCCTATTTGTTGCGATGGTTAACTGCATCACCAAATTCCACCCTCTGACCCACAGCCTGCAGTGTTTGTCCACTACTTTCCGCAATTGATAGGACTGATAAAGCTACTGTAGACACCCACTTGTACTCTGCACAAGTTTAGTATGATGCACTTTGAAGGTCTGTTTAAAAAAAATCACCTCATCAGCATAGTGTTGTGTGGCCTTATTGTGTTACACTGATTGTGCCACACAGTATGTCACATGTGAGGCCTCATTTCTTCCCTCCCTAGAAAACTCCGCCAGTAAACCTCCACCAGGTTGTCAGCATTCACAGATTTCTGTATCTGAGCACCATAGCTGTCAACCTTCTGTCTCCAAACTGTGGAACATTACTTCTCATAATGTTGAAGAAATGGGCAAAATGTGGAAGATTTGCTAACAGCTTCAATTAGGAATCTTACAGGATGGGTACATTGTAGTAATGTATACTTATAACACATTCATGTTATGAAGTAATATGAGTTATTATTATTTGCCATGGATATCAGTTAAAAATTCTTAATAATGAATGTGTCACATGCTTTCAGTGTGAAACAATGATGAACATTGACTTTTTAAGAATCAAAATAAGGAATATTCTTCATAAGGTACATGAGAGATGCGCAGAGCATTGTGTATTTAATCAACATATAGTGACATAGTAGGGATGTGGAACAGATGAAAAATATCCAGATATACCCTATTAACCTTGTACTTCATTATTCTAAACTTGAGATAGTACTGTCTTGTGAGAAAATTTCTCTTGGATTTTTTCATTGCATTGTTTTAGTATTATTGGCATCTTTCTGTTAGTTTGATTTCGTTTTCCTGCAACACATGATTGCTCATTATTAAAACCAGATTTCTTGCACAACTTTAAACAGGTATAGATGGTAGAATGCTAAGATGTCACTAATTAATTATACAATAAAGGGTAATTTTTATTCATAAACTTGCATGCTGATTGAAAAAGCCCAGTCTGTGTGGCTGTTGTAAATCCATCATGTACCAATAGAAATAAGTCCAGATGCTAAAGTATTGTTGAGTGGTTGCTCTTTCTTTTGGAATATGCAGCTTAACATCTTAACATATTTTTTAAGGGACAGGGCAAAACCTGAGGAAATTCAGGGGCTAAAGTGCCATGTGCATGCATACCAAATCAGGACAGAGAAGAGAAAGAGCACTGTAATGCTGTCATACAATGAAATTATTTAAGAAGGATAAGCAATTTCTTTCTTAAATGTCATTGTATCATAGCAGTAATCCACTCCTGGATAGGGGTATCACAGAATTACATGCACAAAGCAGATGCACGTAGGACCCTTGCACGGCAAAAAAGTCAAAAATCCAAATGAACAAGCCAGCAAGTGTTGGAAAAATGCCTAATAGCAAAATTATTTATTCATATAAAAGGGAGAAGTCCCCCTAAAAATCTGATATGACAAATTCAGACCGGTTTCGGCTCAGCAGAGCCTTCTTCAGTGAAAGTCAAACAGTCACAATAATCAAAAGCCAGTTTATATACATATGTAAAGTGGAAAACCACATAGGAACCAATCAGAATACAAAATACTTAATTCAAAATTGGTCATTAAGACCAGGTGGAAACAGAGCTCCAAGTTTTACAATCCATTTCCTCTCCTTGAAACAAAGTAACTCATGCCAATGATGTTTGTCTTTACATATACCCTTAATACAGTCAATAATGATAAACTTAAAAGAAGCTGATGTATGTTTTAGACTATGTTTGTATAATGCATTGTTGAGGCGTTTGTTCTTAATGTCACTCAAATGTTCAGAAATTCTAAGACGGAAAGCTCTAGAGGTCTGGCCCACATAAAAAGCAGAACAAGTACAGGTCACCAAATAGATGACCCATTCAGTACTGCAATTGGCCCAAAATTTAATGTCGAAGACCTCAGAAGTGTTTTTGCTACTGAATTCCCGGGTATGTAGTACCCGAATGCAAAATGAGCAATGACCACATGGAATGCATCCTAGAACTGGTCTACCTGTAAGAGATAATTGAGTGGAGACGATAGTGTCAGGACACCCCCTCTTTTAATGGCTAAGTTTGGAACCAATAGTCCGTCCCCTCCTAAATGAAAAAGAACATCTGTCTTGAAGAAAAGGGTTTAATTTATTATCAGCCATCAACACATTCCAAATGTCTCTGTATAATGTTCATGAAGCCCTTTGTATTCCGTCCATAGGTTGTAACCAGACGTAAGGGCTGTTGAACCAAATCATTGTTCTTATCTTTGTACGATAATAAATCCTGTCTGTTTAAGTTTGAAGCCCACCGTTTGGCCAAATTGACTGTACCTGGACGGTAACCTCTATTAATAAATCTACGGGCCAGGTCATCACGAGTCTTGACATAGGACTGTTGGCTAGAACAAATTCTTCTGGCTCTTAAAAACTGGGATTTGGGTATATTCTGGATGATATGTTGTGGGTGGAAGCTGGTAGCATGTAATAAAGAGTTGAATTCTGGAAATTTCCTAAATAACGTGGTAGACAAAGTGTCGTCCTCATTCCTATTAATCTCCACGTCCAGAAATAACATCCTGGATCTATGGTGGGTCATCTTAAATTCGATTCCCCATATGTTGTCATTAAGGTAATCCAGAAAATCTTTGAGATAACATTCATCAGCTTTCCACACCAACCAACAATCATCCAGATAACGACGCCAAATATCCATCTCACACATATAAATGTTATGGTTATGATCATAAATCATGATCTCCTCAATGTATGCCATAAAAAGATCTGCATAAATGGGTGCGAAAGACGCACCCATAGCAGTACCTTTGGTTTGCCAAAAACATTGGTTTTGATAGTAAAAAACATTACTAGTCAACACATATTCTGTGAGACACACCAAGAAAGTATTAAATCCAGGTTGATATAAGCCAGATCTAGCCAACCAATAGTCCAGAGCTTGTAAGCCTGCCCAGTGTGGAATATTAGTATAAAGAGAGGTAATGTCCAAAGTACATAGTAGCCAGTGAGGTTCAAGTTGAGTCTCATTAATAATGTCCAAAAACTGGGTGGTGTCTTGAATCCTAGCTCTTATAAATGAAAGTAGCGGTTTCAAATGCTGAGGTAAATATTCAGACAATGGTTCAGTAAGTGACCCGTGTCCAGAAACAATAGGTCGGCCTGGTGGGTTACTGGCATGTTTATGTATCTTAGGTAACAAGTAAAAGTATTGTTTCTTGGGTGACAGGACCATTAATTGTTCTTTTATGGACTGTGTAATTATACCCTCCTCTACTGCTTGGGTCAAAAACTATCCAATTTTACATTGAAAATGAGGAGATGGATCCAAAGGCATATGCATATAATATTCCTTATCTCCCAATTGTCTCATAGCCTCCTTGTCATAGGTAACCTTATCCAATACCACCACTGCCCCACCTTTGTCAGCTTGTGTGATAACCAAGTCTTTGTTCTTTGCAAGCTCATCAAGACTCTGTATTTCTTCCATGGACAAATTATTATGAGATATAGGGAAATCCCTAAGATAACAGTGTACATCATGTAATACACTTTTCTGAAAAACACCTACCAAGTGTGTCATTGGTGGATTAAAAGTGGATTTTTTGAACCTAAGTTCCTGAGGTGTACCACTATCATTGTTTGCAAAAAACAATTTCAAATTAAGCAATCAATAAAAATTTACCACATCCTGAGCTAAAGACTGTTCAGGAACAAAGAAACCAGGAACAAAGTTTAACCCTTTATTCAATAACTTAGTTTGTGTAGTAGTTAGCTCAACAGAAGAAATATTGTGAACATTGGAGTTAAAAATTAGTGTTGTGTCATTATTTTCAAAAGTGCCTCCAGACTCTGTTTGGATATATCTTTTCTTATGTTTCCGCCCCCCTCGTCTGTATCTAGACCAGGAGGGTGCAACAAATTATCCCTTTTGGATTTGGGTAACCTGTCCATAGGGTTCTCCTCAAATTCACCTTCTGTGTTAGAGGAGGTATCTTCCCCTGAGGTGAAACTGGAAGAGTCAAAATTTTTCTTGAGAATGGATTTAGGTCTCTTTCTTTTGGAAGTTGAAAACCTCTTGTCGCTGTTATTATTCTCCCTAGGTAATCTAAAGGAGACATTTTTAGATGTGTCAAAAGGTTTACCTCTCTCATAATCACCTACATCCCTAAAGAATTTTTTAAGTTTTCTCTCCTTTAGAGTAGATTCCATCTTAGAAAGGTCAATAGTTAATTTTTTCACTTGTGTCAAGAAAGAATCACAAGTTTCGAACTTGTTGGCCTCCAAACAGGTGGTTTCCAAATCTTTCACCCCTTTCTGCACCATACGGTCGTAAAAGTCAGTCAAAGCATCAACAAATTTGGAAGATGCTAATTGTTGAATATGGCCCCAGTCCTCTATTAGTTGGTCATCAATGTTTGAGACCAAGGGTTGTACCTTAACCCTAAGACCGCGTGGAGTGATGTGTTTCTGTTGATATGCCTTAAAAAGGCGTAAATGCCACACATTAGTCCTGACCATTTTCATATTTTTCCCAAGTCGACTAAAAAACGTCACATTGTGTGTCCAGGTCAGATCCACTAACATCTGATGTAGGTAATGAACCGTGTGTACCCAAACCGAACACAGATAGATCATCCACATCAGATGACAGCCCCTGTATAAGCGGTGAAAGTGCCATGTTTTGTGCTAGAAGACCAGACCTCACAAAACCCTATATAAAAAACCAAATCCTTAAGTATATCACTAGATGAATAAGCACAAATAAACCACTGATGTATCAACAGCTATAGAAAATGTATAAGTGTATATTATATATTATAAGGCACACAGAAAATGGTAAATAATTAACCACAAATTCTGGAGCTCATGAAAAGAAAATCCAAAAAAAGACCTTTATACAATGAACAGTATAGATATATATATATATATAAAAAATATATGTAATATATCCTGATACTGTGTATAAGTCTTATGGATAAGAGTATTTATATGGATTACCCAATACAATAAGCAGCCCAGGTGACGTTTCAGAAACCCTATAGTCGTCCCACTGCATATTTCTATACACACACAAAAGTATCCAATAGTAATATACTATTATAGGAATGAGCCACCAAATATTCAAAGATGTATATGGCTCAATTTAAAGTATATGTATCCACTAGCCACAAAAGGCCTTATATCATAATCCAAACCGTGAAATCACAAAACCAATTCCATACAGCTGTGACAACAGCAGTGGTAAATGTGCATTAGTGAAACATACACATAAAAATATATATATTTCAAAAAATAACAAAATAAAGAATGATGAGGTCTGAAAAATCTTATAGGCAAAAAATGGTAATCAGAAAGCTGTAAATGAATGGAAATTGCAGCAAAAATACTTGCAACCAAACGCATATATAACTATCCTGAACACACAGCGCGACAAAGTCTAACAAACGTAATATATAGTGTGTAGATCAGAATATAAGTGCAGTAAGAACTATCTTGAAACTGAAACCAAACTAATATAGTTTAAAAAGACATCATAATATACAAATCATACCATCAAAAATACAACCAAAAATCCAATTGCATAATAATGAAAATTTGTATAGAATATTATCCACTGTTTGGATATGGTCTAATTATAAGCATCATATCAAAAACAGAAATATAAGTATTTGACCAGTATTGGACCAGAAAATATCTCAAAATAGAGCAGTATACCACACATGAACAATATGAACATTTGTGTGAATCCCGACCACTATAAAAGATGGTCTAGTAGTAAGGAAACAAGTAAGCAACAAGCCTACCCGGACATACCTCATTTATGCATATAAACAAAAAATACATATAGCAAATGTCCAAAAAGTTCACTATATATTCCGCATGAAGCAAATCATGATGAACAGCACCTCCATAGGAAAACCTCAGCGACTCTAAACGTGGTAGTCCAATGTCCACTGTGTTTCGAGTAACCAAAAGGCAACTCCAAGATAGCGCCAAACAGAAAACAGCCTCAACACACTAGCGACATTGCCGGACAGTGCAAACAGGAAATGGAACTGCGTGCAGCAACAAAAGAACGACCACGCAGCAACCTGCCAGGAGCCCGCATCCACTGACCCAAAAAAGTCTAACATGAAAATAAATATTGGATTCCTGATGAAATGTCAAAAATAACAAATCCACAAGGATAAAAACGCCCAAATAAAGGCCGCACAAACCAACAATGGTCCACAGCAACTGGAAAGAGAAGTACATGCACAAAGCAGATGCACGTAGGACCCTTGCACGGCAAAAAAGTCAAAAATCCAAATGAACAAGCCAGCAAGTGTTGGAAAATGCCTAATAGCAAAATTATTTATTCATATAAAAGGGAGAAGTCCCCCTAAAAATCTGATATGACAAATTCAGACCGGTTTCGGCTCAGCAGAGCCTTCTTCAGTGAAAGTCAAACAGTCACAATAATCAAAAGCCAGTTTATATACATATGTAAAGTGGAAAACCACATAGGAACCAATCAGAATACAAAATACCTTTATTTGGGCATTTTTATCCTTGTGGATTTGTTATTTTTGACATTTCATCAGGAATCCAATATTTATTTTCACGTTAGACTTTTTTGGGTCAGTGGATGCGGGCTCCTGGCTGGTTGCTGCGTGGTCGTTCTTTTGTTGCTGCACGCAGTTCCATTTCCTGTTTGCACTCTCCGGCAATGTCACTAGTGTGTTGAGGCTGTTTTCTGTTTGGCGCTATCTTGGAGTTGCCTTTTGGTTACTCGAAACACAGTGGACATTGGACTACCACGTTTAGAGTCGCTGAGGTTTTCCTATGGAGGTGCTGTTCATCATGATTTGCTTCATGCGGAATATATAGTGAACTTTTTGGACATTTGCTTTTATAGTGGTCGGGATTCACACAAATGTTCATATTGTTCATGTGTGGTATACTGCTCTATTTTGAGATATTTTCTGGTCCAATACTGGTCAAATACTTATATTTCTGTTTTTGATATGATGCTTATAATTAGACCATATCCAAACAGTGGATAATATTCTATACAAATTTTCATTATTATGCAATTGGATTTTTGGTTGTATTTTTGATGATATGATTTGTATATTATGATGTCTTTTTAAACTATATTAGTTTGGTTTCAGTTTCAAGATAGTTCTTACTGCACTTATATTCTGATCTACACACTATATATTACGTTTGTTAGACTTTGTCGCGCTGTGTGTTCAGGATAGTTATATATGCGTTTTGTTGCAAGTATTTTTGCTGAAATTTCCATTGATTTACAGCTTTCTGATTACCATTTTTTGCCTATAAGATTTTTCAGACCTCATCATTCTTTATTTTGTTATTTTTTGAAATATATATATTTTTATATGTATGTTTCACTAATGCACATTTACCACTGCTGTTGTCACAGCTGCATGGAATTGGTTTTGTGATTTCACGGTTTGGATTATGATATAAGGCCTTTTGTGGCTAGTGGATACATATACTTTAAATTGAGCCATATACATCTTTGAATATTTGGTGGCTCATTCCTATAATAGTATATTACTATTGGATACTGTTGTGTGTGTATACCAATACGCAGTGGGACGACTATAGGGTTTCTGAAACGTCGCCTGGGCTGCTTATTGTATTGGGTAATCCATATAAATACTCTTATCCATAAGACTTATACACAGTATCAGGATATATTACATATATTTTTTATATATATATATATATATATATATATATATATATATATATATATATATATATATATATCTATATCTGTACTGTTCATTGTATAAAGGTCTTTTTTTGGATTTTCTTTTCATGAGCTCCAGAATTTGTGGTTAATTATTTACCATTTTCTGTGTGCCTTATAATATATAATATACACTTATACATTTTCTATAGCTGTTGATACATCAGTGGTTTATTTGTGCTTATTCATCTAGTGATATACTTAAGGATTTGGTTTTTTATATAGGGTTTTGTGAGGTCTGGTCTTCTAGCACAAAACATGGCACTTTCACCGCTTATACAGGGGCTGTCATCTGATGTGGATGATCTGTCTGTGTTCGGTTTGGGTACACACGGTTCATTACCTACATCAGATGTTAGTGGATCTGACATGGACACACAATGTGACATGTTTTTTAGTCGACTTGGGAAAAATATGAAAATGGTCAGGACTAATGTGTGGCATTTACGCCTTTTTAAGGCATATCAACAGAAACACATCACTTCACGCGGTCTTAGGGTTAAGGTACAACCCTTGGTCTCAAACATTGATGACCAACTAATAGAGGACTGGGGCCATATTCAACAATTAGCATCTTCCAAATTTGTTGATGCTTTGGCTGACTTTTACGACCGTAAGGTGCAGAAAGGGGTGAAAGATTTGGAAACCACCTGTTTGGAGGCCAACAAGTTCGAAACTTGTGATTCTTTCTTGACACAAGTGAAAAAATTAACTATTGACCTTTCTAAGATGGAATCTACTCTAAAGGAGAGAAAACTTAAAAAATTCTTTAGGGATGTAGGTGATTATGAGAGAGGTAAACCTTTTGACACATCTAAAAATGTCTCCTTTAGATTACTTAGGGAGAATAATAACAGCGACAAGAGGTTTTCAACTCCCAAAAGAAAGAGACCTAAATCCATTCTCAAGAAAATTTTTGACTCTTCCAGTTTCACCTCAGGGGAAGATACCTCCTCTAACACAGAAGGTGAATTTGAGGAGAACCCTATGGACGGGTTACCCAATGCCAAAAGGGATAATTTGTTGCACCCTCCTGGTCTAGATACAGATGAGGGGGGCGGAAACATAAGAAAAGATATATCCAAACATAGTCTGGATGCACTTTTGAAAATAATGACACAATACTAATTTTTAATTCCAGTGTTCACAATATTTCTTCTGTTGAGCTAACTACTACACAAACTAAGTTATTGAATAAAGGGTTAAACTTTGTTCCTGGTTTCTTTGTTCCTAAACAGTCTTTAGCTCAGGATGTGGTAAATTTTTGTCGATTGCTTAATTTGAAATTGCAAACAATGATAGTGGTACACCTCAGGAATTTAGGTTCAAAAAATCCACTTTTAATCCACCAATGACACACTTGGTAGGTGTTTTTCAGAAAAGTGTATTACAGGATGTACACTGTTATCTTAGGGATTTCCCTATATCTCATAATAATTTGTCCATGGAAGAAATACAGAGTCTTGATGAGCTTGCAAAGAACAAAGACTTGGTTATCACACAAGCTGACAAAGGTGGGACAGTGGTGGTATTGGATAAGGTTACCTATGACAAGGAGGCTATGAGACAATTGGGAGATAAGGAATATTATATGCATATGCCTTTGGATCCATCTCCTCATTTTCAATGTAAAATTGGATAGTTTTTGACCCAAGCAGTAGAGGAGGGTATAATTACACAGTCCATAAAAGAACAATTAATGGTCCTGTCACCCAAGAAACAATACTTTTACTTGTTACCTAAGATACATAAACATGCCAGTAACCCACCAGGCTGACCTATTGTTTCTGGACACGGGTCCCTTACTGAACCATTGTCTGAATATTTAACTCAGCATTTGAAACCGCTACTTTCATTTATAAGAGCTAGGATTCAAGACACCACCCAGTTTTTGGACATTATTAATGAGACTCAACTTGAACCTCACTGGCTACTATGTACTTTGGACATTACCTCTCTTTATACTAATATTCCACACTGGGCAGGCTTACAAGCTCTGGACTATTGTTTGGCTAGATCTGGCTTATATCAACCTGGATTTAATACTTTCTTGGTGTGTCTCACAGAATATGTGTTGACTAGTAATGTTTTTTACTATCAAAACCAATGTTTTTGGCAAACCAAAGGTACTGCTATGGGTGCGTCTTTCGCAACAATTTATGCGGATCTCTTTATGGCATACATTGAGGAGATCATGATTTATGATCATAACCATAACATTTATATGTGTGAGATGGATATTTGGCGTCGTTATCTGGATGATTGTTGGTTGGTGTGGAAAGCTGATGAATGTTATCTCAAAGAGTTTCTGGATTACCTTAATGACAACATATGGGGAATCGAATTTAAGATGACCCACCATAGATCCAGGATGTTATTTCTGGATGTGGAGATTAATAGGAATGAGGACGACACTTTGTCTACCACGTTATTTAGGAAATTTCCAGAATTCAACTCTTTATTACATGCTACCAGCTTCCACCCACAACATATCATCCAGAATATACCCAAATCCCAGTTTTTAAGAGCCAGAAGAATTTGTTCTAGCCAACAGTCCTATGTCAAGACTCGTGATGACCTGGCCCGTAGATTTATTGATAGAGGTTACCGTCCAGGTACAGTCAATTTGGCCAAATGGTGGGCTTCAAACTTAAACAGACAGGATTTATTATCGTACAAAGATAAGAAGAATGATTTGGTTCAACAGCCCTTACGTCTGGTTACTACCTATGGACGGAATACAAAGGGCTTCATGAACATTATACAGAGACATTGGAATGTGTTGATGGCTGATAATAAATTAAACCCTTTTCTTCAAGACAGATGTTCTTTTTCATTTAGGAGGGGAGGGGACGGACTATTGGTTCCAAACTTAGTCATTATAAGAGGGGGTGTCCTGACACTATAGTCTCCACTCAATTATCTCTTACAGGTAGACCAGTTCTAGGATGAATTCCATGTGGTCATTGCTCATTTTGCATTCGGGTGCTACACACCCGGGAATTCAGTAGCAAAAACACTTCTGAGGTCTTCGACATTAAATTTTGGGCCAATTGCAGTACTGAATGGGTCATCTATTTGGTGACCTGTACTTGTTCTGCTTTTTATGTGGGCCAGACCTCTAGAGCTTTCCGTCTTAGAATTTGTGAACATTTGAGTGACATTAAGAACAAACGCCTCAACAATGTATTATACAAACATAGTCTAAAACCTACATCAGCTTCTTTTAAGTTTATCATTATTGACTGTATTAAGGGTATATGTAAAGACAAACATCATTGGCATGAGTTACTTTGTTTCAAGGAGAGGAAATGGATTGTAAAACTTGGAGCTCTGTTTCCACCTGGTCTTAATGACCAATTTTGAATTAAGTATTTTGTATTCTGATTGGTTCCTATGTGGTTTTCCACTTTACATATGTATATAAACTGGCTTTTGATTATTGTGACTGTTTGACTTTCACTGAAGAAGGCTCTGCTGAGCCGAAACCGGTCTGAATTTGTCATATCAGATTTTTAGGGGGACTTCTCCCTTTTATATGAATAAATAATTTTGCTATTAGGCATTTTCCAACACTTGCTGGCTTGTTCATTTGAATTTGTATCACAGAATTCCCACAATTGGCTTTATTTGATCAGTTGGGCTTCATCCTTGTGATCAGACCACAACAAATGGAAAATTAAGTACATGTGAAGAAAGAAAACATCTTATTGTGAAACACCAGTATGCAGGTGATGTAAAATGCACATCCCGAAGGCAGATAAATGCCATTTGTCTTTCTTTGTCTGCCCCTTTCTCTACCTTCAGAGTAAGCTGCAGTCCCATAACCAATAGCAATTCTTGCCTTATGTTTGCCACATGTCATGCACAAAATAACTCCCATTTTCAAAATCACAATAAGTGCTTAATCCTTTTAGATGATCAAGTTGATCTGACTATCTTCAAAAGTGGACACTTCATTAGATGCTGTAAAAATATAGTCTTTCACTTAATGCCTGATTTCTTAGATGAGGAAGCAGTAAGAAAGATAAAAACTTGATTCAAGTAACTGAGCAATGGCTAGATTCTTTGGGGGTTATCAGCAAACTGAATTATCAAGGAATTGTCATAACATTTTCTCTCCATCTGTCTGGTTTGATTTCTTTTGCTTTGCTGACCTGATTTATGTTAATAGAATGCAAAGTGGTTAAATTACAAGTTAAGTAAATAATGCTTTTTCTGTTTAATAAATGAAGTATAATGCTTCAGACCACACCTTGACAAACAAAATCTGCCAGCCACCATAGTCATTGACCCCGCAAGTCAGCAGCTACCTGGAACATCAAAAATAATGCAGGTAGAGTGGTCACCCCTGTGCCATACCACCATCAAGACAGTATACAGAAGCCAGCAGTTGTAACTGGTGTCTGCCAGTGGCTTTCTGGAGTAGTGGTTAAAATAGTAGTTTAACAAAAGATCAGTGGTTCAGGTCTGCACTTGCCTCTACTCTCTATGTTCACTTTTTATTTTTATACAGCATGCTGACCCATTCAATAACATGATTACAATTGTTTAAATTTATTTTTATGTTTTATCCATGCATTTTACTTATTAATTATTTAATGTATTTATTTACTTTAGTTTTATTATTTTTTTTTATTGTTCATCTTATTTATGTAACATTTATTAGGTTTTGTTTGTTCTTAATTTTTTTTAACAGTCCACTAGCTTACAAGTGCTACATATGCTCTTCAAAATGTTCTGGGCTGCCTTTGACTTTCATGGTCCATGACTAGGTTGGTCAAGTGCTTCTGTTTCCTAGTTGTGCTTCAAAACAATATGCTTTGATAATTTTAGGTTTCCTAATTTTCTTACAATAAATAGTTACAGTATGTGTTATCTGTATCACTGGAGCCATACTGTTAAGTCAAAGGTGTTGAAATGGCATTTTAAGTTTGGGTTGTGTTGTATTATTGTGCACCTCTTCTGCCTGACACTAAAAGCTGACCCCAGGTATTAGATATTTTTAGACTTCCCTGAACTGAACAGCTTGCAGCAGTCATTCAGGGCAGTATTAGTAAAAACTTTAATAAATTACTAATTTGTGATATGGTTATTATGCTGTTATCCTTTATCCCTTGATGGAATTTTGGATAACACATACCAGGTCAAGAGGTTTGCCAGTGTTGCTTTGGTATCATGCCAAATTGTCGTCCCCTCAGTTGACTGCAGTCTTGGGTCTTGGTTGTGCCAGAGTGAAGACAGAAATACAGCAATAATGTACATCCTCTTGGATTTCTACTTGGGCCTAGAAGTTAGGAAATGTAGTTGGGCTGTATTCCACCATCCCAGTTCCTCATCTTATGACTTGTACTGAGAAGTCAGTGAGAATATTGGTATAAGTGTGATGGACAGTGCTGGTCTAGATGACTCAGGGAAGCTATCTGATGCAAGAACTATCCTAAGTCTAGTGTGTGACAGAATTTCCACCTGCCCTTTCTGTTACGGAGTATAAAGGAGCCTACTTTGGTTAGAAAAGCAAGGTTAGTAGCTTTCTTTTAGGTGATATTGTATATGTGAACTGTGTGAAGTATCCATTACTGTGCAGGTGTGATGCTGTAAACTATCTGTGGCTGAAAGGGTCATTGGAGCAGCC
Organism: Protopterus annectens; assembly: GCF_019279795.1. Taxonomy (NCBI): domain Eukaryota; kingdom Metazoa; phylum Chordata; order Ceratodontiformes; family Protopteridae; genus Protopterus; species Protopterus annectens. Next base: position 362,406,473 of record NC_056741.1, read on the forward strand.
CATTTACTCTTTTAACAGATGTGAGAATGGCTTGTAATGATATCACTTATGCTTTTTGCATAACATTCATGGGGTGCTTTATGCATTTCCCTTCTTGGTAGCTCCACTCTGGCCTGATCACTTTCAAGGCTGATACAGATTGCAGTGGATAGTTCATCCTTTCCAGAATAGGAAGTCAGTTTCATTGTGGCTGATGCATATAACCTTTCTATAATGTTGTGTAACCAGGGCTACTAATACTGCACACATATGCCTTCCTTTTATGCTAGCAGGTCAGACATTTTAATATCTGACACACACATGCACTCAGTTTTGTCTTTTGTTTAAAAGGATCCAGAAACTGTATTTCTCTTTGTCAGGGTGTGAAATGCTCATCATTCTTACTGCTGCAGTAGCCCTATGATACAGCGACCTGGCCAGCTTCCAAAAGCTTTCATCCCCTCCCACACAATCACTGGCTCTTTATACGCAGAAACTATTTTGGGAGGAGCTATTTAAATGGCAGAGTAACTAAAAATCTTCAGAACTTTTTTCATCCCTCAAGGAAAAACAACTGAGAGGCTTCACAGGAAAAAGCAACTGGCTACAGGCTTCATTTTTGGCAGAAAAGGCCCCATAGGGGACCCTTCCACACATTAAATATTTGTAAATATTTTTGATATATTTTCTACTTTCTGAGAAGTGCTGGCCGTTTTTAATATTATCAGAAGTTTCTTGTTTTTTAAACGTCTTTACTAAATTACTACTTAAGACACAGTCAGACATACATTAACAGAAAAGAAAACGGACCATTTTAAACTTTTTCCATTTAAATACAATGTACATCATATATATTTTCTTTGCTACTATCATCAGTCCAACATTACTGAAAATTGCTGAATTCCTGCCTTCCCTTAAACCTCACTCCTCCTCCTGAACATTATTATGCATGTATTGTTCCTACAGTTTCCATTTACTTTTATGTAATTTGCTCCTTCCCTTTCCTAATGATCCCTGTTCCAGATTTTTTTATCTCTTTCATAATATTCAGTACTCTAGTAAAGTTGGTGTAGACTTTGACTTCCATTTTCTAGTAATTGCTGTTTTGGCAGCCAACATAATTATTTGCTCACTCAGTAGTTTTGATAAAATAGTCTGTAGGGAATTTTTAAAATCTGCCAACTAATTACACTCCCAAAACATATGTTCCCAGTTACCTCTGTCTTCTCCATCATACCTTCAACATTTGCTGTCTACCTGATGAATAATTCTTTGAAGTCTGCTTGGGAGTATAAAAAATACTTGTGCAAACACTTCCAAGCAAAGATCATTAAACCTCTGGACTTGCTTGCATAGTTTGAAGCCATACATGCATCTTCCAATTGCTTTCTTGTAAATTGCTTTTCCAGTCTCTCTTCCCAATCTTTTCCAACCACCCCTGATTCTTAGTTATCCTGCAATATTTCTGTGCCATACTAATTATCATTTTTTTAACATTGTTAGTGAAGTTACATCTAGTATAATGCTTGGAGGGTAAAGTATTACTTTTAGTCCAGCAGAAAGTTTTAGTTGGGCTCATGCTCACCTCTGACCAGCTCTTCACTACATCATGCTAAGTTTAAACTCTTCTACCTGATTCATCCCCACCCTGATGCAAATTGATATAAGATATCTGGATATTGGGTGCCATTTTTATTTTTCGAACTCTCCCACTCTCCCCTCACTGTCCAGTCCCCCTCGACGTACTGTGCTCTTCCAGTGAGTCCATTAATTCTCAAACTTATACTGTATTTTTTTTTCTCTTCGTTATTGTGTTGTATGTGGGTGCCATTTGCTAATTAAAGTCTGCTTGGTTACATTTAACAGTATGAAAGTCTTAGTGTCCTTACTTGCTCAACTGTGATTTTTTTTAATGCTTTGTTATTACTGTTGTTTCTATTATAGAAACATACTTACAGCCACCTAGGAATAGATCATCTGTTGTGCAACATTGGCCTTTGTGAATGCTTTAAAATTGATGGAGTTAGATCAAAATTATAAGTAGACTGTTTTTTTCCAAAGGTTCTTTCTTTGTTACGATTAAGCAGAAATGTATCTTTTTAAAGTGATCCAGTAGCTGCAAATACACTGAGCCTAGGCATTGCATGTTAAACCTATTTTTTTTATTGTAGTAACCTTTGGCTATAACTTTGGACCTAGAATACATTCCATGTATTGTTTGCTCTAGAATCATTGTTATTCATGCAAGGGTTGTTTATCTCAAGCACTGTTTCATATATGTTGATTCATCATTTCTCAAATATGATCAAATGCATAACCTTGCCAAAAAACAAATGAAACAAGACAAAATAATTTAGTACACAGCAATCCAATAAAAGCACCAAAATAACCCACAGAAATTTTTGGCGAGCCATCAATTTCTTGCTAAAACCAGGTCAGACCACAATCCCAGCTCCAACCACAACCAACTCTATTGATAGTATTGCCTCCCAATTTATTTATGAGTTTATCAATTCTGTCGTAGCCCTTGTAAAAAAAACAACAGTACTACGTCTAGCCATACCTACACAAACAATAGAAAACCTCAAATCCTTTTCAGTAAAACCAGTACAAACCAATACTATAAAGAAACTTCTTTCCAACATAAAGCTGTCATCCCTTGCTGCTGACCAGCTTCCCAATTAATTTCTTGAAATAGGATCAGTGGCCATCACCTACCCTATATCTATCCTAATCAACTGGTCCATTACAAAAACAATATATCCAAAACTCTGGAAAGTCTCTCACATCATCCCTTTGCACAAAGGTAGCACCTTTACGGAATTTGCAAATTACAGGACAATTGTTATTCCCCCCTCCCCATTGCTAAAATTCTTGAAAAATGCATCCATACTCAACTGCTTGACTATCTACTAAATAATAACCTCCTATCTGTATCCCAACATGATTTTAGACCAAACCACAACTACTACCTCTGCTATTGTTACTTTTACTAATTCAGTTAACCAGCTTAGAAATTCCGGCCACCTCGTATTGTCTATCTTTCTTGATATGTCAAAAGCCTTTGGCACGGTTTCCCATCAGAAACTGCTCCATGAGCTAGCCTCATTAAACCTTTCCCAAACAGACATTTCCTGGTTTCTTAACTATTTATTTGACCTCCAACAGGCAGTAAAGTGGCAAGATGAACTTTCTACCCTTTTACCTGTCTCTGTCGGTATGCCTCAAGGATCTATACTCTGACCATTACTCTTCATCATTTTTACCAATAAACTCTTATCAGTCATCCAACATACAACCATTGTTCAATATGTAGACGACTCCTCCCCCATATGTTCAGCTCCGTCCATACCGGAACGTCTACAAACAACCCAGAAAGCATTCCTTGACCTGGAAAATTACCTTTCTGACTTCCAACTTGTTCTTAATCCTAATGAGACAAAACTAATGCTCTTCATTAGTAACAAAGCACATGATCACCCTCCACCCTTCACCATCTGTTCCTTCAATAAAACTGTAATTGAATCTGTTGAACACACCAAGCTCCTTGGAGTTACAATTGACAACAATCTTAGATTTGACAAACACCTAGCTATAACTATCAAAAATGGTTAACATCAGGCTAGGCTTACTCTGTAGGGTCAAGCCTTTCCTAACCAATGCCACCAGAAATTCCATAGCCAAGACTCCTCTAGTTTCCACCCTTCAATACACCTTTACAATATTAAAAAAAATCTCAGAAAAACTGATTTAAATAAACTCTAGTCCTGTTATAACAAAATAGCAAGATCCGTTAAATACTTCCCTTATAGATCTCACCATTGCACTGAAGTACACCAACTAAAATGGCTCGAACTACCTAATCTTCTTACCTTCAATTAATTTTCACTCACAATATCTTCCACCATCCAAACAACTGCCCAGCTTTCAAGGACCTACTTCAGCCCTACTCCAGCTGTAGATTCCTAAGATCTACCAACAAAGCCCTAGTAAAAGTAACCAAATCCAAAAATAGCTACAAGATTCCCTGTTATCAAACCAGATATCTAAGTACTGGAATTTCATACACCAAACGATAATCAGTACCACCAATACTTCCAAGTTTTAGGTTAAAACTCATACTAAAGAAACATCTCACCAACAACTGGCTCTGCTCTTGTACTAAGCCTGGCTGAACAGTCATATCATCACCCTTTACCTATCCATACAATGCCTCTCTCTCTTATTCTAAGTCTATCAAGCTATAATCATTCTCCCCCTTCTACCTATTCTCTCCTTTCTAGTACTTAACTTCAAGTGTTCTTAACTAGTCTATGACAAGATGTTTTTTTTTTGCTTAAATAACCTCTTACAATGAGATGTCAAAGTCTAATCATACTCTACTGCACTAGTACTCAGAAGCATGCTGTTATTGATATTCCTTCCCTCTGCTTGTTCTTCCCCTGTTATGTATTATTCATGTTATTGTTTGTCTGTATAATATTTGCTATTTCATGCTATTTACTTACTATCTGAACCATTTATGTGTATAATTTATATTGATTAATCATATCCTCTGTCTTTGTAAGAGTGCGTAATGTATTTCTTCTCATGTTAAAATTCTTTTGTAATGGAGCTTTTCTCCCCGGGGCTCCACTGAAAATGGGCAAATAGCCCAGTCAGACTTTCATGGTACACAAATGTAAAAATAAATAATAAAATAAACAGCAGCTTCAGCTCTAGATTCAGCTAAAAACTCTACCAGAGCAGGTCTTTCACTTAAAATCCCCCAATCCCTTTCTCTTTGCCTGTACTCTGAGATCAAGCGCTGGTAGGAAAGACAGTCTCTAACCTGCAATCCACATGTCTTTTTGGCCTCCTTCCGCTGTATTACCATTCCTGTTTGAGTTTTTTGCACCCAATATCTTGGTGCCTTTGCTAGGTTTCTCCAGTAAATTCCAGCTGCCTGTTGCCATTTTTCTGTACTCCTACTTTCAGTCATCCCTGTTGGCAAAATCTACTTTCTTCAGTCTTGTATCGGCTTAGTTCTTAGAATACATTCTGCTACTCTTATGAATATAATATTTTCTCCGATGAACCAAATCTTTTAGGTTTCTAATACCATGATTGGAATGGACCCCATTCCCAAGTCAAAGTATGATTAAAGTTCAGAAATTAGTATTGTTTCACTCTTTGTCAGCCAAAAGTGCTCTTCACAGCACCCGCAGTGTGCCCAGTAATAACTCCTTCTGCAATTCGTATGAAGTTTACATGTATTGGTAGCATATCTAAATATGATTGTAGACTCTCTTTTTTTATAAGACCCATCTGGGTATCTTTCTTCCACATTGCTCTCGTTTCTGCTTGCAAATCCTGATATTTTATGACTGTGTCTCTCTGTACACAGGACACAGTAGTCACTTGGTGTGGCAATTTTAATGATCAATGCTACTTTTATTTTATTTTCCCGGACCACTATGTCCAGTTTTCTAGCATCTGTCTTTTGAACTGTTGGTAATAGATGATCCCATGTGATGTAGACTTCTTTATTTTCTATTATGCTTTGTGGCTTATGTTGCCAGTGTTTTTCAGCCACTTCAGTACCATAATGTTTGCACAATCCCCAGTGCAACAGTCTTGCCACATTATTATGCCTTTCAGTATACAGTCCTTCTGCCATTAGTATGTCACAACCAACAACGAGGTGCACAACTGTTTCCAGTTCTGTTTTGCAAATCCTACATTTGTCTGTTTCTCCCACATGTTCAATGGACTTTGTAAACCAATGTGTATGTAGCCCACTATCTTGTGCCACCAATATTAACCTTTCATCTCTTGGTTTAAATTTGCCTCTCCTTAACCACTCCTGCATTCATTCCTGAACAACATGAGGTTCTTCTAGAAGTTTTCTATACTTACAACTATATTTATGCATTTTCCACATTTCTTGCCTTCTCAGCTGGTCCTTCACCTTATATTTTTTCATTTTTTTTTTTTGGCACATCAGTTGCTGCCTGGTTTTTATCCACTTGTAGTTTGATTTCCATTCCTGCTTGACGCCGATATGCTTCTGCTAGATTAAACAGGGAAGTCATCTTAAATTTATTTTCCTCCTGCTTCAAAACTTTCAGTACATTTGGGTCTTGTGAGGTTGGCAGATATGTGTGGAGTCCCACAATTGCAGATATTCTGTATGGTTGTTTATTCTTAAGAATCTGCATCCAAAATCCCACTGTCTCTCTTTTTATTGAATGTCCCCCATAACCTTCTGCTTGTGTTATGTATATGAGCCTTAACTGTGTAGCTTTAAAAAAAATCCCTTCAAATAAGGTAGCTCTAAACCTTTCTATTGGAAGGATCAACTTATCCTACTTAATTATTGGCCATTTTCCTTCCTAGAAAAGTTCCTTCAATTCTTTATTAATTGTTGTCCACAACTTCTCCTCGGGTTGATAGTATGCCTGACTCATGCACAACACTAAAGTAACTAAAACATTTTCACTGCTTCTATCTTACTATTCATATCCATAAGTAAGGGTTTCCACATCCTCTATTTTTGTAATATCTTTTGTTTAGTCTTTTTCCACATATGTTTAGTTGCCATAACAGAAGCATTTTTAATCCATACTCATACAAACTTCATCTTATCATGTCTCTGTAAATATGGGTATTGCTGAACCAATTTGTGTGGGTACATAATTTAGCATTGTAGCCTTTGTTCTATCTTCATTAATTTTATATCCTGAAAAGACTTGAAACTGTCTCAAAATGTTAAACAACACTAAGATGTCCTTTTGTGGATTTATCAGGTACAAAATAATATCACCTGCAAATAAAGCCAACTTTCCTTGATTACCATACAGATTACAGCTTTGTGTTTCTTTGCCAGTGGTTCTAAATATAAAGCAAATACAGGGGATAAAGGACACCCCTGGTTGCTTCCTTTGTTCAAACATAGCTTATCTGAGAGGAACCCTCCCACTTTTATTCTTTCCTCCAATGCTTCATAATATCCTTGTAATTAACCTTATTATTATGTGAGAGAATGCAGATGCGTCCAATGCTCTACTCATAAAATTCCAGATTACTCTGTTAAATGCTTTCTCTGCATCAAGATCCACAAACAACAGAGGTATTTTCTTACATTCTGCTTCCCTCTGAATCATCATTGCTCTATTAATGTTGTCAAATGTTTGCCTCCTGTCCAGAAAAACACTTTGATCCATATCTATCAGTTGTGGCAACATCTTGCAATTCTTTTAGCTAGTATATACATAAACACTTTATAATCGTAATTTAAAATTTAAATGTGTCCATATGAAGCTGGGTCTGAAGGGTCTTTGCCATCTTTAGGTAACACAGCCACCAAAGCTTTCTTATGAGAGATGTTGGTGCTTCCCCTCCTAATACAATACTATTAAACAAAATCTTCCAGATCTCTATCACTTTCTTTTCTGCTAATTTCCAAACTTCTACAGGAATACCATCTGTTCTTGGAGACTTTTCTGAAGCTTAATTATACGTCACTGTTTGTATTTCATCACCTCCTATCTTAATTGTTAGTTGTTGAGCCTCGTCTACCTCTGACCTTGGCATAATTAAGTCTTCCATAAATATTTTCATTTGTTCTCTTTCTTGATATCCACATTTCTCTGCTTATACAAACTTCCATAAAATTTCTGGAATACCTTTAAAATCTCTACAGGATCTCTGGTTATTTTTCTTGTTACAGGTTCCCTATGCTTAGCGACAACCCTTTCAATGTTCTGTTGCCTAAGTCATTATACTAAAAGTTTTTGTGATCTGGAGTTAAAAAATAATTGCTTGACTGCAATCTTTCTAAACTCAGATACCCCCTTATTTTCTTTTTAACACTCTGTATTTGCTGTTCCTTTTATTCTGTGACATCCCCCTTATTCTGCAATACTTTAACCTTTGTCAGCACGTCTTAAGGAATTTCTGTTACTTCTTAACCATCTCTCTCTCTCTCTCGTTTATTTCGGACCTGTTGTTAAACTCCATTTTCATTTTATCCCAACCACTAGCTGTAACTTTTGAAAATATTTCTGTCTCCCATAATAATTCTCAAATAATTTCTACTACCCATTCTTAAATTCCTCTCTTTTTAACTGGTAGGTGAGAAAGCACCAATGTCTTATTTTTACTTAATTACCCTGCATTTTTACCATAGCTTTTATTAGTGCATGATCAAGAATAGTTATTGGATGTATGTTGAAGCTTTGAATTAAATGTACATGTCCCTGTGAAATGTAATTCATATCTAATCTAACCCAGTTATTGTACCTTGAGGAATAATATGCAATTTCTCTCCGGGTTCCTACTACTGAATTCACATCTTCCAGACCATTTATTTTCATAAACTTCTTCAGATATCTATCAATGTTACATTGTCCCGTCTAGGTCCCCCTGATATATACTCACTATTGCAAATCAAATACCAGTCCCCACCTATAAATAATATTCCCTGCTGAAAGCTAATTATTTTTCCCCAAAATTTCTTAAGCTCCATAATAGTAATTTTCATTGGAAGATAATACTTACCATTGTAATCCTCCTCCCTTGCCAATAGCCCCTTACTGACACAAACCTACACTTTTTGTCTTTTTTCCTCATCTTTCACTATCTGAGCCCCTCTAGGAGTTAGTATAATTACTCAACTTTTCCTCTGTCCCTGATATTCTGCCGAATATCCATTCTGAAATCCTGTTTCTGTCAAATTCACATGCTCATTTCTTTCCAGATGTGTCTCCTGCAGCATTGCTATTTGCACTTTGCATTGCTGAATATAATTTAACACTTTTTACTTTTTATCTATATCTGTAAGGCCATTCATGTTCGAGGATAATATGGACAGCATAGCCATCATGATAAAAAGCTATTGTTCCCACCAATTATACGTGACAGTTGTTTTGAATGTGTATTTCTAGCTTTTGTGTTACATGATTATACTAATGTTTGGTGGGCTGATCATTTGTACAGTTGTTTCTTATCTTCATTGGAAACTGACACATTTTTTTCAAAACATTTTGTTTTAATGAAAATCCTGAAAAAAAACTAAATATAGACTACCTCCACCCGCTACTGACTTGGAACAAAAAAACACAAAACTATATGAAGATGAAGTTTAACCCTCCAGAAGGAAACAGTTGCCCAGAATTGATGGCTGTACCTACAGGCATTACCTAACCTAAAATTAAGAGCACCTATGCTAAAGCACACAGATTTGCTTACCATTGTAGTTTAAAATTTTGCATTTCCCGCAGCAAAGAATACTCAGAATTTTCAAGCTTAACTGCTTAACACCTGCAGACAGCTTGCCTCCATGGAAATGTAATCAACAATGAGTCTTTGTAAATTTCACTCAGAAAAGAATCCACAGCTGCTCTTAGCAGCAGACATCTCCATTCCGCTGAACATGTGCCAGTGGAAAACAAACAAGCTAATATCTTTACAGTTGGAAGAAACTTAGCATTTTCATGGCTTTCATCATTTTGCCTTGTTTTAAAGCCTAGATACTTACAAAACACCTGCTTACTGCTTAATCCAAAAGTAGTAATGTAGACATTCACTGTTGTAAAATAAAAAAGTGACCATACCCTAAGTTTATATATAACACACACACACACACACACATATATATATATATATATATATATATATATATATATATATATATATATATATACCCACCTCAGCAGCCCAAGATTACAGCAAAACTTAAACTTAAAAATGAAACTTGCTTTTGTCCAGCCTTTTTTTTTATTGTACTGTAAAACCTATATTTCTTACAACTAAAAAGTACTTGTTTACTTTAATATCTTTTAACATGTACAACACTCACTGAAAAGACTTCCCCCACATTTAAAATACCTCTGACTACATACCACACAAAACTGTTTTACTGTTTGTTTTCCCTTTTAGTGACCTCTTAAACACTGATGATATAAAGTGGGGTATATGTTTTACAATCCACCCACAAGTTTAACAAAGTGAACAAAATATAAGTGTTTTTCAGAAACTTTTTCTTGCAAAACCATTTTTCACCAATATGATAAGGTGCTTTATATATAGTCTTCCATGTATTCACTAATTTCAGAGTTGCTGGTCTTCTACTTGTTCATCTCTGTCTCCCAACATCATGATGTTGATCAAGTCCAAGGTGCTTCTGATTCTTCTAGTCATTTCCTGTGCTTTTTTGTCTCTCAAGTAATTTCCTTTGGAGTATTGAAAAAGGTGTCACTGGCAAAGTCTGTCTTATAAACCATATTGTCAAAAGAATGAGAAGCATAGTCCTCTTCTGCTTGCTGACTCACTTGTTGTTAAAGTATTTTATTTCCCAGTTAGCCTGTTCTGTATCAAAAATTATTTTGATTCAGGAAAAACACTGAAGATAGCTGGATAAAGCAGCTTGAATCACACACCTGCCTTTCCACCTTCCCTGATTCTTAGGTTCATATGTAGGTACTAGGCTATCTGCCCGAGGGCATTTTTAAGCTTAGCCAGAGTGTGTCGGCATTCATTGCCCCATTCATTAATTAACTGAGTCTCTGTCAATCAGAGCCAATGAAGTGATCTCAGGGGTGTATTTTCTGTTACCCATCCACTCGTCAAGGCTTCTCTTGAAGAGTGTTAGTGAGGGGCTCTGCCTAATGTAGTTAGAAATTTGTTCCAAAGCATGGGGAGTCTCTGTGACAGGAATCTATCCCTCCAGCATGTTCTATTTATTGTTGTGGCAAGGTTTAGCTCACTAGAGCATGTGGCTCGCAGTGACTTGGATTTCTTTAGGTGGAGCATGTCCATCAATTCTGAGTTGGACATGGCTTTGTAAGTCAAGTAAAGATCACCTCTGAGTAAGCGATATGCCACTGAGTACAGCCGGAGTTTTTTCAGTCGGGCTGCATAGGACATATGTTTGAGGCCAGTAATCCTCTTGGTGAGGTACTTTTGTGGTCTTTCCAGCTGTTGGAAGTGTCTTGTGAGGTACATCCCAAATGGGGCATTGTACTCTATGATGGGTCTGATGAGTGATGAGTAGAGGGGCACTATAACTTCTTTATTTCCAGATGCGAACCCCTTAGTAATTAGATGGGCCACATAGAAGGATTTCCTAACTACTTTGGCAATATGATTGTCAAAGGAGAGATTACTATCTACCTGGGTCCCCAGATCTCTTATTACCTCTTCTGTATTAAGGGGGCTGCCGCCTATGTGGTAATTTGTGGGTGTTTTGTTTTTTCCCAAATGTCATGACTATGCATTTTTTGGCATTTAGCTTGAGGCCATGACTTTGACACCAGGTGTCTGTCTCAGTAAGGCCTTTTTGAAGGATGTCCATGTCAGCCAGAGAGTCAATTATGGCTCCCAGTTTGCAGTCATCGGGGAACTTGGTTAGCCATAGTCCTCCTGTGTTTGCCTGTACTTCTGAGAAATATATGCCAAACATTAGGGGTCCCAGAACCGAGCCTTTTGGGACACTACTTGTCACTGGTTTAGAGTTGGACCTGGAGCCTGCTATTCTTACCGTGTGAGTTCTGTCTGTAAGCCAGTTGGCAACCCATCTTGTGAAGTAGGGGTTTATGTTCAGGCTGGTGAGTTTTTCTATAATACCCGAGTGAGGAATGATGTCAAATGCCTTGGCGAGATCAAGGTAGGCTGTGTGAACCACCTTTCCCTCCCCTATTGCCTTGGTGACTGTCTCAAAGAAGTCAACCAGGTTTAGTAGGCATGATCTGCCCTTAACAAAGCCGAACTGGGTCGGGTCAAGTGTTTGGAGGTTCCCAATGTCTTTGTTAATGAGTTCCATGATGATGCGGTCCATAGCCTTGCAGACCAGGCTAGTCAGGCTTATGGGGCGATAGTTACCATGGTCAGTTGTGGCCCCTCCTTTGTGGAGTGGAATAACCGTTGCCGTGCGCCATTCTCTTGGCACATAGCCTGTGGAGAGGCTGAGGTTGAACAGAGTGTTTAGGTGGGTGGTTAGTTCGTTCTGTAGTTCGTGCAAGACGCAGCCTTGGACACCATCTGGCCCCATTGATGCTGTGTTTTTGGATTTTGAAAGGGTTGTTTTCACCTGTGCTTCTGTGATTTCCGGAACACTACACTTTTCCGGTATTGTTGTGGGCTCTTTTGAAGGTGAGAGGGAAGTAAAGTTTACACTGAATCTATCTGCCAGTAGGTTCAGTATATTTTGTGTTATTTTGCACTAGCTCAGAGCATATCTGCAAGTTGCCACTTAGATTCTTGACATAGCTAAAGAAGGCTTTGTGGTTATCTTTCGAATCCTTGGCTATTTTTCTTTCAAAGTTAGCCTTGGGTGATTTTATGAGGGACCTTAGTTTCTTACTGATACTGATCAGGGATGTCTTTCCTTCTTGGAGTTTGCTTTTTTTCTGAACTAGTTTCCTCCATCTGTTGTATAACCTGTTTATGGCAGGGGTCCACCAGACTGGTTTCCTTCTCTTAGGGGAGTGAGTCTTGGTCTTGCTAGGGATGGCATGATCCATGCATCCTTGTAGGTGCTCATAGAGTGCAATTGTAAAAGATTCTGCATCTTGGGCAGTGTTATCCTTTAGTGTGGGGGCTGTGAAACTTACCACCTCTGCCTTAAGTAAGGTGAAGTTTGCTTTAGAAAAGTTTTTCACTGTGGTTTCCTTGGCTGGCGGTGATGGTGGGGTGTGGACATCCAGGATGATCAGTTTATGGTCTGATCTAACCAGTGATGGGCTGACCTCTGGTACGGAACACCTGTCGCCCATGTTGGTGATGACCAGGTCTAATATGTTGTGGCCTCTGGTAGGGGAGTTTACCATCTGATCCAGGGCATTTGAGTTGATAAATTCCAGGAAGCGCTGAGCCTGGGAGTTTGTACTCAAGTAGTTTTCCCAGTTAATGGTAGGGTAATTGAAATTGCCCATTATCAGGGTGTTCAGTAGGACCTTCATGTTTTCCAGTGTCTCCAGAAAGGCGGAGTGGTGGTCCTGGATCATGGAGGGTGATCTGTAGCTGGCCGCAATTTGCATTGCAGATTTGTCCGATGTTAGTTGCACATCGATGATCACAGAGGTATCATGCTGTGCCACTAACCTGGAGGTGCGAGTATTCTTGATGAATATGGATACATCCCCTCCTTTTGTGTTTCAGTCTGTGTTCTGTGGCCAAAATGTGTGGTATAAGTTGTAGCCCAGTAGTGCTGGAGTGCTCTCCGGAGCCTTGGACCAGGTTTCAGTTACTGCACAGATGTTGACGTTCTCCATACTTAGGAGTGCTTCGAGCACATGCATTTTGAGATTTAAACTCCTGGCGTTGAGTAGAATAACCCTCATTTTTTTACTTGTGCTGTTTATGGTGGTGGGTTTGAATTTTGAGCCTTGCCTAAAAAAGGCACTATGGGGGCAGCAAGAGCCTTGGCCAGTATTCAAAAGCCAAGGGGTGACAGGTGCAAGCCGTCTCTTGTGAAGCAACATGGCTTGTCGAGCATGTCATCCCAGGATGACAGACACTGGATCCCCCTTGAATGACACCGGAAGCTTAGCCAATTGTTGAAATTGATCATTTTTACTTTATACTGAGGTATCATTCTTGGTGAGGGCAGGATGCTACTCAGGGTCAGGGTCATACCCACCTGGGCTACATGATCAGAGAGCTCTTCCATGTCTCTCTTCATGTAGTCCAGGGAGGTACATCTCAGATCATTCACACCAACATGAACAATGACAGAGTCATATTTGTACTTGTTCTGGAGTGACCTGAGTGCTTGTGTTATCTGGCGGATTCTGGCTCCTGATAGGCAGCTAACAGTAACCTTCTCCTTGTCCAGCCTAGTGAGTGAGGCGTCAGTGTGCCTGACTATTGAGCCACCTATTACTAGTGTGTTAGGCATGTTATTTCACCTTAAGGGCTGTGATTGTGCGGCACATTGATTTTGTGTTTTATGTGTTGTCTGGTTTGTGGTGGGAGGTGCAGGTTTTGTGGGTGTCTGCTTTGGAGCTCTCTGATGCTTTTGCAGGTTTTTGTTTAGAGCCTCCGAGTATCATTTTGTGTATTTATGTGTATTTTTTGCCAGTGCTGGTTTAGTAGGTCTATGTGAGGCTGGAGGTGTGGTGCAAGTGTTAACCTTCTCCTCATGACTGTCTATTCCAGTCTTGGGTGGAAAGACCTTAGCTTCCAGTTTGGCTGTATAATTGCATCTCTCACATATGTTAGTGTTTTATGGTAGGATGAGTGGGCTGTCTGTGTACATGAGGCAGTTGTAACATTGCCTCAGGATTCCCAGATTCACCAGCTGGACTGGAGAGTACACCTGAAGTTGCCCTTTGGTCATGCCTGAATAGTAGGGGTGAGCTGCTTAGTGACTTGGTTGGTGAGGGGTGGATAAAGAGCCTTGCCCTGCTGGGCAGTCAAGTGTCGGGGTATATTAGTGCTTGCTATTAGGTCTGAGCAAGTGCTGGACTATTGGATGCTTTTTGAGTGCTTAGGTTGAGAGTTAGACTAGTTTCAAGTGAAAAACTGAAGAGGAGACTTAGTGGAGCCGGCTGCTCTTCTGCCCTGGTGTACAGTGAATAATCATTTTCCACACACTCCACTGTCTCCAAATGTTAAAACCATGCCTTTTTACCATATTTTTTTTCTTTCTGCCACAGTTTTTTCAGGATCAACTCTTTCTGCTGGTATGATTTGCATCTTTACTAATTCAGGTCTTGGCTGCTTTCTCATGACCAGGTTTGGAACATACACATGGCTTGCCCTTTCAATTACTGCTGTGGAATACAACTCCATTAGCTTATTTGTGCTTTCATAAAATTAGTACAGTCTGTTCCTTCCAGTTTCTCTGGTACAGCAGAAACTCTCAGGTTTTCTCTGCATGCTCTGTCCCCTAATTGTACCATTTCTTGAAACAGCTCTTCTTGGGCAGTCTCATACTCAGGCAGCCTTGTCTTCATTTCAGCCTCTGTTTTTTGTAGTTTTACTACTTCATCTGAATAGCTGTTTAATGCTTCTTCCATTTTTTCCAGCCTGTCTTTATTTGAGTTGTTATACTACTTCAGCATTTCTTTTATTTTAATCAGCTCTGAAAACATTTGATTTGTTTTTTTTCCCAATAAATAACTGAAAGACATCTCGTGTACCAATGGTGGAGATTGTGCTGCTTTTTGCTGAAGAACTGCAGGATTCTTCGCAGGCAGTGTTTTCTCTTCATCTTTTCTAATTGATTTTCTTTCAGGCTCTCTGTTTCTACTTCTTTGCTGGCATCCATGCAGTGTACTTACTAGCCAGTCACTGAATTTTACTAATTCTAGCAGAATTTCTAGCCCTTATCTCTGTTTATGTTTTTAAATACTGGGATAGCTGAAGTTGAGCTGTTGCTCAGTGTGCAGCCACCTTGGAAGTGCAGTTTATAGTAGCTGTTAAGGCAAGTGAATTATGCAAAACAAAGTTGGCATGGAGTAGTGAACTTCCGCAAGTCAATAGCAACATGTACACAAAGCATCGCAACCTAAACCCCTTAATGAAACAAGATGATAGGTGGAACAGACTGGAATGAGCCAGTAGTATAAAGGGAGGAATTAGACTACAATGGGGAGGTTGTGGTAGGAGTAAGGGTTGAGGGAAGCGTAATGCAGAATGCTTTTGGAGACCATGACTGTAAAGGTTATACAAGGTTAAGGGACAGGCACATTGAGCAAGGAGAGAGGAATAGTTACAAGGGGAAGGAAAATACACACTAGGATAAGGAAGAATGTAAGTATAAGAGAGTTATGAAAAAGATGGCAAAGTAGCATAAAGCTAGGAAAGAAATAAGGAAAGCTATGCAGGACATACATGGATGGGACAAATCTTAACTTTATCTAGAAGCAGGAATATTATGCAAAGGGGAGGAGTCAGGACAGGGAAGCTACCACTTGGAGTTCAAAGCATTATTTTACAGTAACTCCAATTTAAAAGCTTTACAGGTAAGGCTAAGGAAACACAGACTAGCTGAAAGTAGAAAGAAAAAGAGAAAAGACTGTCCAGTTATAAAATAGTAAACACTTGAAATACATCACTCTCATTTCAGTACTAAAATGTAGGATGACTGTAAGAGGAAACGGTGCATAGAATTCAGTTTACTAAAAGTAGGGGAAATAATAAATGCAGGAGTGTATGAAGAATTGAAAAGTAGGGGGGGAGATGAAAGACATCAGAATTCAGGCAGAAGAAGTTGTAAGTGGGTGGAGAGACAGCAGATACTCCCTGATGATAAGAAGTGTGCTGCCATAGAGAGGACAGTGAAAGGGGGCTAGGAGGCAAGCCAGGCAGTGCAGCAACATTAAACCAGGGGAGGGAGATATTGTTATAGGTTCATAGGTAGGTACTGGGCTATCTGCCCAAAGGCATATATTAGCCCAGCCACGTTGTGCGGTATTCCCTGCCCCTTTGGTTATTTCCCTAGGCCCTTGATCTAGCAGCTAGTACCTTTGGCCCCTTATCTAGTAGAGCTGTTGGTATGATCCCTGGTATGAACTTTCTGTTACCCATCCACTCATCATGGTTCCTCTTGAAGAGTGATGGTGAGGGGCTCTGTCTTATGTTGATCGGGACCTTGTTCCATAGCAAGGGAAGTCTTTGCGAAGGGAATCTATCCCTCCAGCATGTTCTATTCATTGTTGTGCTGAGGTTTATATCCCTAGAGCATGTAGCTTGAGTAGATTTGGTTTTGCTAAGATAGAGCGTGTTCAGCAGTTCTGGGTTGGACATGGCTCTGTATGTTCGACAGAGATCGCCTCTGAGAAGGCGGTATGCAACAGAGAAAAGCCTTAGTTTTTTCAATCGTGCTGCAGAGGGCAACTGTCTGAGGCCAGTAATCCTCTTAGTGAGGTACCTCTGTGGTCTCTTCAGCTGCTGGAGATGCCTAGCCAGGTACATTCCAGTTGGTGCATTGTACTCAATAATGGGTCTGATGAGGGAAGAGTAGAGGGGCACCACTAACATTATAACATTATAGTTAATGGAATGATAAAGAAAAGGGTAAGACAGGATCATGAAAAGAATAGAGACTGGCAGTTGAAGGTAAAGACAAGGCCAACTCAGAGTAAAGAGAGGAGGGAATGAAAGGCAAGAAGAGCTATGGTGTTAAAGAGAAATAATGATAAAAGAATAAGAAAGAGCAGATGCTTGACAAGCTGGGAGCTTGAGACTATAACCTAGTAGCAAGTACTTCATGGGGAGGGAGAAGGCAGAGAGAGGAAACACTATTTATTTGAAAAACAACACCTCTAAAACTAGAAAAAAAAATAGGGGATAGGAAAGAAAGGTGTGTTGTGGTCAAAGGGATGCTAAGGGAAGAGAATATAACACTGGGGTGAGTATACCTAGTGCTACAAGTAAAATTAAAACTTTTAAGAGAGTTGCTAGCAGAAGTTGTAAAGTTTCAGACAGGGATTGGCATTATAATAGAAGACTGAAATATCATAACTAACAGGGCAAATGTGGGAAGGGCCAGAGAAGGAGACTACTGATGGAAAGAAGATTACTTAATGCATGTATGAAAGCTGAAGAGACTGTGTGTGAGAGAGAGTAGAGAGAGAGGGAGTGATTGTAACATCTAACAGTAGCAGCTAAAGATTATTCTGCTCAACGTTAATTTTATATTTTTATAAAAGCAGTAAGTATGGTTTTGATTAGCAGCTAATCAAAACCATACTTGCTGCTTTTTTTAAAGAGAGAAAATTTAATTTTGAGCAGAATTGAGTTCAGACTCTTAGTCTGGCCCTCCAAAACAGTCACAGTTTCACATGTAGCCCCTTGGGAAAATTAATTGCCCACCCCTGAAGTAGAAGCATATCATTCTTTTAAAGCTATTCCTGTTCTTACATCCCTTCAAAATTAAAGCTGTTAAGCATTGGAGGTAAGAATGTGCATCTTTTAAAGCTATTCCTGTTTTTACATCCCTTCAAAATGAAAGTTGTTAAGCATTGGAGCTAAGAATGTGCAATCTGATCAAACTGAGTAAATGTAGAGCAACAACTGACCTTGGAGTTCTGTTTCCATTCTGTCCTTCCTCTCTCTCCCGACCACCCCCTCTACCACCTCTAGAGTTCTCTCAGATGTCACATACTCATGCCAGTACAGTCCATGGACCATAACACAAAAATTGGTGTTGTTGTTAAGTAATACGGTACCCTCAAAAAAGGCAAAAAACGTGATATCCACTCATTTCAAGACTTTTGGACAAACTAATATGGATTCATACAACAAAAGGATAGTGCTTTTTATGCTTTATGTTGTGAAACAGTCATGTGTCACATGTCAAGTGTGCAAAGACATTATCAAACCAAACATCAGTCTACGTTTACAAACTCTGAGGAGAAAAGTGAAGCCATAAAAAAGGCTGTTTCTGGCTACAAAAAACAAATCAGTATTTTTAGTCAAGGAATTGGAACCAGAAATAAAGCTACCGAATATAGTTACAAAATTACTCAGTGTGTGACTTTGAAGGCCAAACCTTTCACATATGGAGAATTCGTCAAAGAAACATTTTTGAGCAGTGTTGAAATTTTGTTTAGTGACTTACTAAATTAAACAGTCAATACTGTCTCTGATTTGAGTAATACCGGCTTCTGCATGATCACTCAAGAGACCCATAACTGCTATGGCTGAAAATTTAACAGTAAAACAGACAACCGTGTTACAACAGGCTGTTGTATTTAGTGTTACTCTTGATGAAAATGTCGATGTGAATGACGTGGTGTGTGACAATGACTGTGTTTAGGAAGAACTGTGCTGCTTGATACCTCTTGCTGGTACATCCAAGGGAGAGGATGGGAGAGGATATTATAACTGCATTTGTAAGCTATTTCGAAAATCAGAACATTATCATAAATAAAATATTCAATGTTACTACTGACGCCACCCCTGCAGTGGTTGGAAAGAACAAAGGATTTGTTAAACTTTTTCAGGATCATATTGGGCATCAAATATTGAGCTTAAATTGCATTATACACCAGGACAGTTTGTGCACGAAGATTTCATCACTGTGCTTGAGCTCCATAATGGAAACTGTTTTCAGGATAGTTAACTTCATAGTTTCTTGCTCTTCATTGACCCACAGGCAATTCAAATCTCTTCTACAAGAAATGGAGAGCGCATATACAGACCTCCCACTGTACAGCAATGTTCGCTGGCTTAGTCGAGGTAATGTTTTGAGCAGATTTGTATCAAGTCTAGAAGCAATCAAGGTGTTTATTGATGAAAAAGAACATTTCCCGGAATTGAATGATGACAACTGGCTATGCAAGGTGATGTTTCTAGCTGACATAACTAAACACCCGAATGACTTAAACTTGCATTTACAAGGACAGGGTCAAACAGTACTTGAATTTTTTGAGGACTGGAAAGGATTTGTGTCAAAATTAGATACATTTTCCCATGATATTACCACTAACACCTCCAAGTACGTTCCAAATGTAAAGGCTCATTCAAATCGAGTTACTGTCAACATAGATGAGTTTCAGAAGTATGTTGAAGTGCTCAAAGGAGAGTTTGCTAAATGAGGTCAAGACTTCCAGATACACAGGCCCATAGTTTCTTACCTCATCAAGCCTGACTTAATAGATCTTACTACCACCCCATCTGACCAATCGCTTATTGAGTGGATGGATGTTGACCGTTTTGAAATGCAACACATCAAATTCAAGTCATCAGAGCTATGGATGATAAAATTTGTAGAACTGCGGAAAACTCTTCAAGGAAACTGCTTGGAAAAGACAGCTGCTGTCCTCAAATGCTAGACATCCCTGCCTGAAGCATTCACCATTTGAAGAAAATTGCATTTGCTCTGCTTTCGGCTTTTGGGTCAACTTATACATGTGAACAAATTTTCTCACACATGAAAGCTGTTTTAAGTCCATCGAAAAGTTGCCTAACATTTGTGTATTCAGAAGCCTGTGTGAAGCTGAAAGTGACCAAATGCACACCTGATATTGAACAATTAACCAAAGAGACGCAAGGACAAGGGTCCCATTAATTGATCAATAATAATCAATGATTATTCATATTAAAAATTTTAATAACTTATTTTATGTTTGATTTATTTGTTTTGTTCTTCAGACTATTGGACTTTGTCTTAACCAAATATACATTTGACAATTTTATAATAAAATTTGAAAATAATATGTTCAGAACTTAAATTTTGCAAAACATAGCTTTTGTATTTGTTTCTATGTATATTAAAATATTGAATAATCAACAAAGAATAGAATAGCTATTTAAAGTATTGGAAACATGTTAATATAAGATCAAGTTAATGTGTTTCAGTGGTTGTTATATATAAAATATGGTGGGCTTCGGTTGGCACGCTGAGTGACTTTGCAACATTACTTCGGCACAACACTACTAAAAGGTTGCTGACCCCTGATGTAGTATGATCATATGGTATAGTATGTATTGGTGGAACCAATAATCCTAGTTGACCATGCAATGTTAGGAGTGAAAATAAAAAAAGGGATTGGAAAGGATTTAGGTAGGCGCAGGAGGAATCTGATCTAGCTTTGTAGAGCAAAGTAAAGAGAGAGAATGGCTGAATCCAGTAATAAGAAGGGTATTGGCAGATGAAGTGGAACAGACAAGGCAAAGCTGGGATAGGAAATAGATCAAGCAGGAAATACAAATATAGATGAAAGAGGGAATAGCTAAGCAAGTGGAGCAAAAGAAGGATAAGATTTGAAAGAGCTGCAGAAGGCAAGAGGATGACAGTCAGGAGAAGAAAGGGGAAGGGACAGAGAGAGGGAAATTTAGGTGTGTAATGCTAGAATGGAGAAAATAAAAAGATATGGACGAAAAAATGATGAGAAGATATACATAAGCAATAACACTAAGGTGACTAAGGGCTTGGCAGTTAAGCTGGAATAGCAAGTAGTAGAAAAAGGAAACTGCAGAATTTATAAACAAAAAGGAGCAGAGGGATAAGTTGGACTTTAGAAGAGATCCTACAGTGAGAAATTATATGCTAGAGAGGGGAGTAAACTTAGCCAGATGCATAGTTCAGAGAAAAGGTGGAGCAATCCCCATGCCTCGAGGAACTGGAGGAAGAAGACAAAGATAGCTTGTCTCACCCAATAAACAGTGAAAACATTCAGGGGGCATTGGACAGAATGACAAGGTGGAAATGTCCTGGAAGGGGTTACCTTCCAACAGAGTTTTTGGAACTGCAGAAGGCTAAAATAGACAGCTGTGGTGAGCCCTTTCTAATGAAATCATAAAGATAGTACCCCATTGGAGTCAATGGGGGGCTATTATATCACAAATACATATAGCAGGGAAAGACCCACTGTCTCTGTCTGTCTATAGGCCAGTAACAGTATTGAATAAGTGATTGTGATTTATCCAGATACAAGCAGACAGATTAAGATACTTTCCAAAATAATACACAGGGATCAGATGGGATTTGTGGGAGGATGGACAACAGCAAATAATTTAATCAGAATTTTACTCATTTTAAAGTACACTCAGGAAAAGGGTATGGCATTAGCAGTTGTCACATCAGATGCAGAAAAAGTGTTTGACAGAGTTGAGTGAGGCTACCTATGGGAGGTAATAGAGAAATGGGGGGGTTCAAAAGGACTGGATCACAGTATTGAAGACATGTACTAAGCAGCAACAGCAAGAGTGAAAAATAGGGCGTGACAGTCAAGGATAGTAAAAATAGAAAGAAGGATGAGGTAGCAGTGCCTTATTTCACCATTATTGTTCCCAGAATGCTTGAAGCTATCGGCACAAGTAGTGAGTCTGCAAGTACAGGGCATCAATGGTAGGAGAGACAGATGTCAATTTCTGTCTATGCTGATGACATATTATTATCACTAACCAATCCAGGTGAAGATATGGAAATACTGTGAGGGATATTAAGTAGTTTTGGGAGGAAATTGGGGTATAAAGTAAACAATGATACAATAAATGTAATGGAGGTGGTGGGAAGAAGTAGGAATCTTGGGAACAAAAAATTGCATATCTGGGAATATTGCTGAAAAGTGCAATGGTGCAATCTTTGTAATATAGAACAAGGTATTGGAAAAAGTTATGATGCAGTCACAAAGATGGGCTGCAGTAAAATTAGACCTAGATCAGAAAGTGCAAGTTATACAAACGTGGAGTCTTCCACAATTCATATACCCTAAGCAAACTTTTGGGGGATTCCCCAATACTGATATACTAAAGAAGGTCATAGATCTATGGATTACATTAGGGAGGGAGAGAGACCTAGAACTGCCTGGGAGAAAGTAGTAGGGACAAAGTCAGTAACTGGGAAAAAGTAGTAAATGCGAAGTTGGTATGTGGACTGGGAGTTACAGATGTTAAAGAGGCTCTGCAAACATGCATAGTAGTAAATATTTTAAAATTAGTGGATGTAGACTATAAAGAAACATGGAAAAATGATTTGTGACAGGGAAAAGCATTGGAGGGCTAAACAAAATGTTGGGGAGACCCTGTGGGAGACCCCCAGGAAGGACCTAGAATTACGATGGGCAAGAGAGTTGGAGAAAGTAGTTAACCCATTTTTAGCAGAGACAAGGTTGGACAAAATGGAGAGAATTACCCCTATCATGGACTACACCTAGAAAAGAGGAGACAAACCGTACCTTGAAGGTAGAGGAAAAGGTAAAGCAAAGTAAGGTATTGACCTCAAAATATTACTGGGTAATGGAGTGAAATCTTGGCGAGAAATAAAGGAAGAATTTCAGGTGGAAGGGAATCTAGAGTGGGAGTATTAGGGGGTTGTGAATAAATGGAGATGTGAAAATGCTGGGGAGAATTAACCGAGAAACCCAAGTTTGTTAGAGCAACAGAAACAAGAAAATGGAATGGAGGAGGAGGACAAAAGGCCTAATGGGCATTGAAATGCAGTGGATACAGAGTGGAGAAGATAAGCAGACAGGAGACCAAAGAGTGAACTGGGGAGAGGGGAAGAGAGAAGGAGAATAGGGAAAGAGGAATGTCAAATAATGTTGAAATTGCCAATAAATATGTCTAAAGTGGGAACATTTAAAAAAAATCACCCAGAAATGTCTCCATAAATATTTTTACACCTCAATAAGACTGGCAAAGATGTTTCTGAACCTGGATGGAATTTATTGAAGGTGTAAGGAAGAGATGTGTATGTGGACACATGTGGAACAGATACAACAACAGAATTAATAGATGTGTGTTCATCATACTGATCACTGTTGCAGCAGCCTAAGCTATATGGGTTATATCCTGCATAGGATACAAGAGCTGGCTAGCTTCCAAAGCTTTGAGGTTCCTTCCGTGCATCCAAACTGCTAGGCAGCTTGAGCTGAGCTAACTAAAAGACATTTTTGGGTGTCAAGTCCTTCAGAGCTTTCCTGCTGCCAGAGAGATTGCTACTGTGCGGGCTTTCAAGGATCAGCTATCAGCTAACACTGTTCTTTGCTGGCCATATAAATTCCCAGTACATTTCTTTGGTTTAGGAAAGCACGTTTGAGCTAGAGAATTTTTTTTTCTTTTAAACAGTTGCACACTTGTTAACTTTTATAGTTTAAAAGTATTTAAAACTAAATTATCCAGTGTTGTCTCTTCCATCCATCATCAGCTGATGGGTCTTCGGATCAGACTTTGGTCACTTGGTAGACTTTTGAATCTAAGGTTCAGGTGTAGATCTCTTGGCTTAGTGCTATAGGGATCACACAAGTGTTTTAGCCTTTTTTGGTACCTGCCTTTTTCCTGATTCCTTGCTTAGCAGAGTTTTGCTTTGTTTTTTTCCTACCAATTGCCTTATAAAGGTTTATAATATTAACATTTGCTCTACCTTTGCTGTCTCTAGAATTATCATTTTTCCCTGCTGTGTGCTAGTTTCCCCTTTGGGAATTTCTCCCCATGTTATCAATTAGGTTATTTACACTTTTATTGCCATAGTTACGGTGCTGTTTTTTTTTCTGCTACTGTTTGTAGTTGTGCATTTGTGGTTAGGATGCCTGACAAGGCATTGAGATTTAAGAAATATACCTCTTGTTTAGCATAAGATCCTTTCCAAGGATGCCCACTGCAACTGCATTTATTGTCTAGGGTTCATTTTGTTTATCTGGAGGAGGATTGCTCGGCATGTGCTGCCTTGGGGGCTAGAGCTCTCACAGACAGGTGATCCAAGCTCGCCCTTAAGGGGCTTTTCCCTGGCACTGAGGGGGAAGTTAGCCCCTCTTTTTCTTCTACTACTCCTGCTCCGAAGAAGGCATTGGTTAAACTTCAGGAAAAAAGAGAAGAACAAAGAAAAAGAGTGGTAGAAGATGAAGCACAGAGTGAAGGAGCACTCAAAGAAAGATTCTCTGAATCCATCAGGCCCTTTGGGGCCAGCCTCAAAGATGCACAAGCTTTTGTACCCATCCTTAGCTTTGGGTCCTGTTTGAATTAGATCACCTTCTTCTCCTTATCTGGGTCTCAGGTTCTCCTCTGAGCCTGTTTTAGCCTTAGGCTTAGATCTCCCATTCAGGAGAGATCCTTTCAGAGGTTGAGACCCCCATTTTTGGCCTTTTCTATGAGATCAGCATGGTCCTCCAGGAGCTTGTCTGAGGCAGTCATTGACAGAATGTGGAAATTTTTGAGGACCCAGATCCAGCTGGGGGTTCTCCTGGTGCCAATGTCTGTCAGAGTGGCTGGGGTTGTCCCTCCCTCACTCTTAATTGTGACTCCTTCCCCAATTTGACCATCAGATCTAAGGTAACCATTTCCAAGTGGACTCCAAGGTTTGTCTGTGTTTGGTCTATAAGACTGGGTCTCTTCACTTACTTTTGTCTCTGACCCAGTTGACTGACTGTTTCAGACTTTGATGGGTCTCAGTGCTGGCATCACGAGATAGGGATAAGCTCTGAAGCTTTTGGATCCATTCATTCCTCTAGGAGTTTCAGCTGACAGCTCAGTTCTGGCGTCAGCTTTGGATCCGAGCCATATAAGCTCTTGGGAGCATACCCTTGTCAAGTTCCTCAGAGTTGGAGGTGGTGGCTTTAAGGCCTGTCTGGGCATTCCCTTTCAAGGCCTTTCAGCAGGTGCTCACACAATCCAGCAGACAGACTTCCTTTCTCCACTCAGATCACTCCCTGCCCCGTGGAGCTCTTTGGGTTCTCTGTCCCACATTCCATCCTGTCGAGATAGCCAGCCCCTGGAAGTCTGTATGCCAGCATGCTTGGATGCATCTGTGCAGTTACATGGAACACTAAGATGGCCTTCATTAATGCCCAGTATGATGGTTCCACTTTGTTTGGACCAGAGGTTAAGGAGATGCTCTGTAGAAGCAGACAGAATCATAAGACCATATCAGCCATTGGAACAGGCTTTTCTATCCTTAAGACCAAAAAGGAAGCAAGAAATCATGGTTCCGTAAATCCCATGGCTTCACCCCAGACACTAGTAGTGATAGACCCCACCACCACCCCAGAGATGCAGAGGGGGAATAGTCGTATCTGATATCCTCCTCGTGGCAGAGGTGGACTTCAAAATGAAGGTTTTTCTAGGTCCATTTTCCAACAGGCATTTTCAGCATTCCTTAACAATTCCCTGACTGTTGCACTCTGCATGCAAGTGTGAGGTGATTGTCTCTGTATCCCTCAGTCTGGACATCCGTCACCCAAAATTTATGGGTGCAGAGAATCATAACCAGAAGCTGTACAGTTCCATTCCTCTATCTCTCCCCTTACTCGATGAAATTTCTGAATGTACCACCCACTCAATGGAGGATGACAACACAAGAAATAAAAATAACTGCTAGAAAGATGAGTCGTGTAGAAGGTCTCACATGATAAGCAAGGATACAGAGTTTATTTAAAATTCATTTTGGTGCCAGAGAAAAAATGGGGACCTCAGGGCCCATCCTGGACCTCAGCCACATCAACCATTAAGTGAAACAACAAAGCTCTGGGTGGTCTTGGTTCATTCAATTCTTCTGCTTTTAAGGAAGAATGATTAGGTGTGATTGATAGACCTCCAGAATGTTAATACGTACTATTGTGTAAAAATGAACAGGTGCTCCAGGACGTTTATCCACTTTCAGATGTTAGCCAGTCATTTCCAGTTCAGAGACCTGCCCTGTGATCTCACCACAGTCCACTGGATGTTCATTAAGTGCATGGCAATGGTTGCTGCTCATCTCAGACTGCAAGGTTTCCCAGTATTCCCATATCTAAATGACTGGTTTCTAACCCTTCCCACCAGGAGTCGCCTTCCTCAGGCTAGGGATTCCTTGCTGCTGTTCCCACCTGGGAATAACTATCAACGCGAAGTCAAAACTGCAGCATTCAGAGTTCATCAGCGCTCATCCGAGTACCACATTGAAATAGCCAGGCTACCAAAATCGAGGATACTAACTCACCCATCAGAATCCCCTCCCCCGCCAAGTGCATGCTACATCTTCTAGGATCCATGGCAGCCTTTATCACCTTG
Source organism: Protopterus annectens (assembly GCF_019279795.1). Lineage (NCBI taxonomy): Eukaryota > Metazoa > Chordata > Ceratodontiformes > Protopteridae > Protopterus > Protopterus annectens. Next base: position 362,432,873 of record NC_056741.1, read on the forward strand.
GTTCCTTTACCCAAATTTTACATGCGAGTTTTGCAGTAGACTCCAGCAGTCCAGTGACCTCTGTTCTTTCTACCGATGACATTCCCAGGTGCCTCACAAACATATATACAGAAATCATATTCAGTGTTGGATAAACTGCCCTGTAGTCTCACAGGGTCACACCTTTGTTCTACCTTTTTCCCAAGCCACAGTGACCACTTGCATTTCTCAGTTGGGGGGGTAATTTTCTAGGAAAGACTCACCAAGGCATGTGGTCCCCCACAGAGGACAATCTTCACATCAGTGTCCTGGAGATGAGGGCAGTCCTAGCATTGCAAACTTTCCAGGACCCTCTTTGCAGGGATGTGATTTTCATCTAGAGAGACAGTACATTGGTGGTTTGGTACATCAGCAGACAAGCATATGTACCCATTATGTCGAGAGGCCACGGGAGTGTGGCAGTGGGCAGTGTCTTTCCACTGCTTTCTGATAGAATGGGGAAATCCTCTGTGTTAGCAAGCAAGTAAAGCAGGTCCATTCTTTTAACTCACAAGTAGTCCCTCAATCCAGCAGTTTTGGAGCAGATTTTCAACCTCTGAGGCTAACCTTGCTGTATTCTATTTGCCACCCACTCCAACACCAAATGCTGCAGTTACTTTGCCCTGATTTCCCAAGACATGGAGTCCCTGAAGGACACTGTGGTCCCTAGATGACCTTCAGTTCTCCTGTAGCCATATTTTCCCACTCCTCTCCTACAAAGTTCCCACAGAAGGCAGGCAATGTGTAGCAAGGTTACCATCATCCACAAAGACAGGGTGTCATTTAGGACCAGTCCCTCTCTTTTGCTCAAGGTAGCTTCAGAATTTTTGCTGAACCAATCCATCAATCTTCTGCCTTCTTCCCTCAATTTTCCAGTAAGTTTGAGTACATACTGCATTTTTTCAATGTACATCACGAGCTCAGAATTCATTTACACTGTACTAAGAATATTAGAAAGATTGATAGGAAACAAAAAGCTTTTCTCTGATTTCTTCTGCTTGATTACTGTAGTTATTATGCAATAGTGTATATACCCTATTAATTATCCTTTTTTAACAGCTGCTTCTGCTCTAGATTAATTTAAAAACTCGACCAATGCAGGTCTTTCATTTAGGATTCCCTTCTCCCTTTCTTTGTCTATACTCTGTCAATTCCTGATAGGGAAGGTAGTCACTAGCCTAGAATCCAAATGTCTTCTTGGCCTGTTCCCTTTCTATTACCTTCCCCCTCTCTACTCCTTTGCCAGCTTCCTCTAGTTAATTCCAGTCCCCTCTTGCCTATTCTCTGTACCAGTAATTGCAGGCATCCCTATTGGCAGAATCTCCTTTCTCCATTACTGTATTGACTTTGTTCTTGTATTTTTTGCTACTTTATGAATATAATCCTTATGACTGTACTCATTAAGGATGTGTGTCCAAATTCCAATTTTTTCCTTATTTCTTGAAGCTTAACCAGGATTTTGCCCATACCTGAGGAAGCTGCTGCTAGCAACGATGAGTTGTGTGTTTCCCCAGATTTCCTGTCAAAAAAGAAAATTTATTAAACATTTAACTTCTCCTGTGCCAGTTTCTCTGAATAGGATTACATTACTGGGTTTGGCACAGGGTCTTGTACAGGCTATTGACCATTCTTATAAGGGTTTCTTTTAAAAGTAAAAAATATTCCTATTTTCCTAAAGAGGTTCAAGATTTTGAATGTGTAGAGGAATGTGTTGGGATAGATTCATTTTTTTTCCCACTTAGATTTCTAATTCAGATTCAGAGGAGAGTATGGTATCTGAATCTTCCTGTGAGGGATTCTCTTTCATTGAAACTGGTTCCAGAATGACAGTGTTTTCAGTCTGAGAACACTGAGGCTTCTCAGTCTCTCATGAAATATAAGTTGTTAATGACTTGAATTTTTTAGAACCTTCACCCCCATCCCCCATTGCTGATAACATTGGAGGATGTGCTTGTCACAACCTGAGGTTTTCCTAACCAGCTAGAGTGCTGCACCTAAAAAGCAGATAAATCTACAAAGTTACTCAATTTTCAAGTTTTTATACACTAATTCTAGGCCTGACCCAGCAGCTATATCTTTAGGCAGTCTGCATGCAGCCAAACATTTTGTTAATTCTAATCCTTCTCCTGACATGCATGGTAAAGCTGTTTATAAGTTTAGGGGTACATTCTTGCAAATTTCACTTTTCACTTCAGTTTTCAAAGTGCAAGGAATCTATCACTTAATTAAGAAATATCCTACTCAGGCAGAGATTACAGGCTACATGTATCCACATTTTTCCATATTTAGATGACTTGCTTATCAGTGTAGAGTAGTTTTCAAAGTGCAAGGAATTTATCACTTTGGTAAGAAATATCCTACTCCGGCTGAGATTCCAAAAGAACATTCAAGTCTTTTTTGACTCCATCACACACAATTGTATTTCTAGAGTTTCTGCTACACACCTTGCCTACAAAGAGCTTTTCTTCATAGGAAAAATAGATCTATATTTTGATCTGTTCAATGTGTTTTCCACCTAGACTTCAGTCACTGCGAGGATTCTGGGATTCATGGCATCCATGATTCTATGGCGTAATGGTTAAGGTGTTTGCCTTACAAACACAAAGTACAGGGTTTGAATCTCACAGGGGATAATTGGCTAGGCTTAAAATGGCTCGCAAGGGCAGTTAGCCTAGTAGTAATCTATAAACCTATAAACCTAAACCATTTGCAAGACTGTAGCTAAGAAAGGTACATTGGTATTTGAAGTCTATTTGGTCCCAGCACCAACATCCATTATCTTTTCAAATCCCAGTTCTGGGATTTGCGAAAAGAGATATCACATCAATGAAGACATCAGATATCCCTGAATCCAGGTCTCCCCTTCTCCCATCAGTCATTCACTACAGATGCCTCAGACTTTGCCTGGGGAGCAGTATTAAGAGGGATAAAAGTTCAAGGTCTCTTGGGCAAGAAAGACCAAAATATTTAAAAAGAGATGATAGCTTTTATCAAGGGTCTCCAGTCTGAATCATCTTTGGTCCTCATAACATCTTCAAGTAGTTACAGACAATACCACAGTGATGTGGTACATAAGTAAGGGGGAACGAGATATTAAGTTCTATGCAGACTAGCCTGTTAGCACATTCTCACTTGAAAGGCATCCTACATTCTGTCAGAGCAAGTTGTCTGGCAGACAAGTTGAAGAGAACAAAGGCAGACCACCATGAATGGAAACTAGATCAGAGGATCTTCCAAGATTTGATCCATTTGTGGGGAGTTTCTCAGTTAAACCCTTGTACCTCTTCTCTGAACAATCAGCTAGCAAAATAGTGCTCCAGGACTCCATGCAAGAAAGCTGGGAAGACAGATGCCTTTTCCTTTCTTTAGACAGGAATGCTCTTGTATACTTTTCCACTATTTCCACTGATATCCAGGGTACTTCTGAAGATTCAGAAGGAATCCCAAAATATCATTGTGGTGATGCACTTTTGGCCCAGACACCAGTGGTTCTCCCTTATTCTAGAATTGTCCAGGGATAATTAACTCAAGCTTCCATACAGACTGGATCTACTTACACAAGAACAGGGGTGTTTGACACATCTTGACCCTAAATGACTACCTGGATGATAGGGTTTTAATACCGTTTAGGCACCTATTTACTGAGGATGTTCAGCAGGTACTAATGGAAGTAAGAAAGTCTGCTACTAGAAACTCATATCTAACCAAATGGAAATGTTTTCAAATTGGTGCCATCACAATATCTATCACCCATTCAGGGCTAGTGTTTTTCTGGTTTTGCAATATTTGTGTGAGTTACTGTCCTATGACCTGTCAATTTGTCAGCTATATCAGCATGTCTGCTCATGGATCCCCGTCTTTCAATGCATTTGCATGTTACAATGCTTTTGAAATTGCTGCCATGTAAGAGACCCCCCCAAAAAACTGGTGGCTCCTCCTTGGGATCTTGATTTTGTGTTAGAGAAGCTAACACTTGTTTCATTTGAACCAAATCTTCTTGCAGACTAACATGGAGAAAAGTTGTACTGATTGCTCTGTCCTCTGGAAGAAGAGTACCGGAGTTGCAGGCTCGTGTGGTGGGTCAGCCTTATCTCATTTTCCATAGAGATGGGGATTCTTTGAGGCCTAATCCTTCTTTTACACCTAAGGTTGTATCAGCATTTACTTTAAGCCAAACTATCCATCTCCTTGTGTTCTTTCCTGAACCCAAAAATGAGGGAGAATTGATACTTCATACATTAAATGTTGACATACAGTTTGGGTGCTATCTTGGCAAAACAAAATCTTTCAGAAGTTCTGTTTGGTTCACTTCTTGTGAAGGTAAGAAGAAGACATGACCTGTGTCAAAGTAGAATATTTCCAAATGGTTGTCTCAGGCTACTACCTTTTTTAACTCCCACAAGAACAAAACTATTTCAGGCAGGGTCAAGGCACATCCTCCTACCAGGGCCTTGACTTCATTTGTGTCTTTTTGGAAAGTTGGACAAAGTATTGTAGAAACATTAGCTTTGTCCTCTGTACATACTTTTGCAAAGCACTACAAACTTGATTCCTTTTCCAGGTCTAGGTCAGGCTTTGCTAGGACCATACTCTAGGTGCTACTGGACCCTTCCCTTCCACCTCCCAGAAGTTCTGAGCTATGGTAGCCTACCCATGCAGCAGTGATTATTTGAACATTTACTGTTATGGTAAGTTTACTTGCACAACTTTGTTTTGAAGGGGTATGGACAATGACTAAGAAATTATATATGCTGGGATACAGCTCCAATGTCATGAAAGAGGACAAGGAATTAATGGTCAGGACTGCATGACAGGAGTCTGATAGATGTGATGCAATCCCTAGGAGCCCACTAAAATTTTACACTCCCCAAAGGATAAACACCATTGTGGTCCAAGATCCCTCCAGTAGACTCCAGCATTGTGGTGGAGGTTACCAAATGTTTGTTGTCCGAGGACTCTTCTATTCATCTTCCTGACAAAGAACCCTAGTCAGTGGATAGATATGGGAAGTTTGCGTACACTTTGGACACTTTTGCTCTATGTGCATTGAACTAGCCACTGATATGAATAGATTCCAGAGATGTCTGGCATAACAAGCCTTATCTACTTTGAAGAATCCAATGACAGCAGACTCTTGGAAGCAACTTCAACCTACCCTGTTGACGAGGTCAGCCATCACAAAACTATCCATGTGCCTGATGCTCAGGGCAGCAGATGCAGTCTTAAGGACAGTTGGCACAGGTATAATGATTAGACACTATGCCTGGCTGGCTGAGCTTATGTGACTTTGCGGACAACTTTAAAGAGTCCTTTACAAATGACTGATATGTCTGATCTGGATTGTTTGAAACCGCTGTCAAAGGAAAGATGCAGAAGAGTGAGCAAGATGGCAAGATCTTGTCTGTCCTTGGAGTCAGGTTTGAGACCTTGTAACACCCGTTTAATAGTAACCAAAAAGGGACTTATTCGCTGTGGTTTCGCAGGTCAAAATGTCCGTTTGAGTCATACATGGGAGGCCATGGCAGAGGCATTCTTTTTAATAAAAGAAACACACCCAAAAGAGCGAAAACTATAACATAAATACAAAAGAAAATAAAACCTTCACCACACTGGTGCGACCACAATCAATAAACTGGAAAAACTTTAATAGTAAATGTCATCAAGCATTTTCACCCTGTAACCTCAGGGCTTCATCAGAGTAAATTAGCCACATTAGACCCACCCTTAAATACTTAAAATCACATCACATTATGAGTTAATGATGTAGTTCCTTTTACATAACATAACTTAAACCACACACTTTAACACATTAAAAACTGTCTCATACACCTTTACATTTGCAAACCTCACACTAATCAATACTTTATTTCATTCTTAAAAACACAACAATCATAAAAAATAAATATCCAAAACTAATGTTTTGTTCCAAACATTTGTAACATACAAATCAAATCTGAGCTGCCTTTAGTTTCGACACTGAACTTAAAGAAACACTGTTGTAACTATACGGGACCGTTGTAGTATTGGTCCCAAACTGTCAGTCTAATTCTAACTTTTCCAAATAAGTTTTCAAGTCACCACCTCTACCTTAACCAATCACAAAAAAACAAAATAATAACAAAAAATATAAACTTTTTGAAACTATCACATCCTACAGAGTGATTGTACAAAGCACTTTCATTCCTTTTCCGATTAATGTCCCTAACATGTTCCAAAATTCTTTCTTTTAATTTTCTAGTGGTTTTGTCCACATAAAAAGCTGGGCAAGACAAACATGTTGCCACATATATCATCATCTTAGTGTTACAGTTACAGTGACCAGGACATGGGATAGTATGATAATACCCTTCTAGCATCACACAGGGGCCTGTATTGATGTATTTACAAGCTTTACACATGTTACACTTCGACATGGTAGATCTAATCTTTTTGTTACAAGGTTTTTCAAACCAATTCTTTAAATTTGCACCCCTAGTAAAAGTGGTTCTTGGTTTAGTACCTAGGATATTTTTGAGCTCAGGACCCAGAACGAAGTCCCATGTATTATTAACCATTGCTCTAATTTTCCACGCTTCGTTGTTGTAAGGGAGAACCAAAACACTGTCTGACACAGTATTGCGTCTTGTATCCAAAGCGAACCCATGGTCAGTGGATAAAATGGGGTAAACCTGTCCTTTCTTCTTTCACAAATTTCATTTCTAATTTTAATAAGAAACTTGGTGGGGTAACCTCTTTCTTTGAACATTCCTCCTAGGGTGTACATCTCGTCCTTAAATTCACTGTCATCACTAGTCAGTCTCGAGATCCTGACCATCTGTCCTTTTACTACACATTTATTTTGATGCTTTGGATGACAGCTGTCATAATGAAGCAGTGAATTAGAGTACGTATCTTTTCTGGGGTCTATATTATTACCTCGAACATCCAGAATACCGGATACAACTCTGTCAACACATAAACGTCGATGTACACATTCAACGAACTACCAAACCATCGAAAATGAAGACATCGAACATGTTTGTTGTCCAGCAGCGTGATTGTGGAGATGAAGAAATATATCCTTTTCCCCACTACAGTGCAGTCTCGAAGTTGGTATGTGTAAGTAGGGGGTTGTGGGGGGCACAGGGGAGGCTTGCCCCCCCCTGCAAAAAGTGTGTTAATATAGTTTTAGTTAATTGGGTTTCACTTGCCTGAATGGTGCTTTTGATGACGTAATGCGTTCGATGTCTTCATTTTCGATGGTTTGGTACTTCCCTGAATGTGCAGATCGATGTTTATGTGTCGACAGAGTTGGATTCAGTATTTTGGACGTCTGAGGTAATAAATAGACTCTCGTTTCTGTACACCCTAGAGTTCATTTTGCTGTTAATTTTATCCGAAGTCATGGAGATTTCTACAAAATCTATCATATCTTTCCTAATTTTGTGGGTAAATTTTAAGAATGTCATGGTGTTGTTTAAGTACTCCATAAAATCACCAAACTCAGCATCTGTACCCCTCCACAGGATGAGAATGTCATCCAAAAAACTTAACCATGTAATGACTTTGTCATAAAACTTTGATGGAAAGACCCGTTTTTCCAACCATTGCGCCAGCACCAAGTTGGCATATATTGGTGTGCATTTGGCTTCCATGGCTACACCTGAAATTTAGTGAAAAAGTTCACCTTCAAACAACAAAAAGTTGTTGTTTAGTACTAATTCCATAAGTTCCACCAGTAAAAATGTTTTAACATTGTGTATATCATCCTTCCCCATAAGGGCTTCTTCATACAACTCCAACTCTTCTTTATGTGGTATTGTTGTAAATAAATTCATTACGTCTGCTGTGATGAGTACAAACTCTTTTGGAATAGAAATGTCTCTTAGTGTTTCTAAACAGTGCCATGAATCTTTTAGAATGTGCTTGTAATATTTAAGTACAGTTTTAAACCAGAAATCAATGTATGCAGCTATTGGTTTAGATTTTGACCCTGTTGCTACAACAATTGGTCTGAATGGGGGGGTTGTGTAATTTTTTGTGGATTTTCGGGATCCCGAAGATGTGTGGGATCACTGGAAAATCCACAGTTTGGTCTATCACATCCTGACTTAAACAGTCAAACAAGACCCAGTCTATTTTACTGTATGCTGTCCTCAGTTCATTAACAGATATTCTCTCATACGTGTTACTGTCGTTCAACAACTCATACATTTTGAACACATAATCTTCTTGATTCATTATGACAACTCCCCCACCCTTGTCTGGTTTCATAACTCTAATCTGACACCGATCATTCAAGTGTCTTAAAATGTGTCTTTCATCACTAGTTAAGTTGTCAACGTTTGGTGTACCACTCAACATCATAGCATGTATTTGTTTATTTTTTTAGCAATGTTGTCAGTAACAACATTTTCGGATATGGTACATATTATTTTAAGAGAAAATTAATGGAAATTAAATGCAATAGAGAAACAAATGACAGAATTGAACAAAAGTGTTACTAGTGATTTGTTGTTTGATTTGAACAAATTAACATACAATATACTACTTGATGCCGAAAAATTTGTTAGAGACAATATTGCTAAAAAAATAAAGAAACTAGAAAGAGACACCAAAGACTATTGTAACAAGACAGTTTACCCCCTACCTAGGGTAGAGGGAACAGGGAAACAGAATGTTATAGATGTTGGTCAGGATTTTGAAACAAGAATGGACAATGAATCAGTAACTGATGCACACAAAAATGGAGATTTTTTAGAACCACCTTGTGGTTTGCCATCAATACAATATAAACATGTAAGAGAGATAATATTCAGAGGCTATGTCATTCCATTTCTGGAAAAATGTCCCCAAACAGAATTTCTATTGTCAGATGTCCCACCCAACAAGGTAAAGCCCACCTTGAAAGAGGTTTCTACTCTTATTGAAATTTATAGCCATTCAGAAATTCTCACCAGACCAGAAAGGGTCAGAATTTTATTCATTGTTCTTTTTGGTTCCGTGGAAATTAGGTTCCTCAACATCTTTATGAAAAAGACCTGGTTTAGGATGGCCACTGTGCAATCGATTCTGCCATGCTTGCAGGAGAATGAAAGGATGTGCTCAATATGTCTTTAGGACACTTACCTGTACAGCAGGATAGCAAGGGAGTAGAGTCCTACCATTTGGTTTCACCACAGCGCTCTGCATATTCACAAAATGTATGGCTGTCATGCTCATCTTCAACTTCACGGATTTAAAGTATTCACTTACTTGGACAACTGGCTCCTAGCTGACCCCTCAGTGTAGTCACTTCAGAAAGCCAGCGAGTATGTGCTACTCTTATGTCATATATACACCATGACTTCCATTGTTTCCCATCCCCAGAAAAGAATAAAGTTTCTATGCTTAGTAGGGGAAACCTTACATTAGAACAGTCGACCAACAGTCCATCTAGTACTCAGAGCCCTAAGCCTTATGGTCTCTCTTCTGTTACTGGTTCAGTATGCCCAATACCACATGAGAATGCTACAGTGGCTACTACAGGCTCAATGGTAACAATTTTATCATCTTCTGTCCAACAATATAATTATTACCTAATCTTGCAGGTATCATCTACAGTGATGGCTCACATCACCTCTGATACACAAAGGCAGACCTTTTCATCCTGCACTTCCTCCCTGGGGTGGTGAGCATTATGAAGGGGGAATGGTTCAAGGTTTTTGGACAGAGAACAAAACCAGGATTTTATGTCAGTTCCTTAGATATGAGGGCAGTCCTCCTTGTGTTGTGGTAATTTAAGGACTACCTTCCTTGAGGTGTGAATTTTGGCCAGGTGGAATATAGGGTGGTTGTCTGGTAAATCACCTAAGGAACTAGGTCCTACCCCTTATATTATGAAGCCATGAGACTATGGCAATTGGATGATGGCCTCTCACCATTTTCTGGTGGCAAAACATATTCCATGGAAAGCAAACATTCTAGCAAACAGGCTCAGCAAGAATCTTCTGGAGCTTTGAATGGTCCTTCAGTCCAGTGGTTACCCAACAGATATTCAGGCACTGGGCAAGCTATGTTGTGACCTGTATGCTAACCAGGCCAACATTAAATGCAGCAGATTCTTTGTCATGATTTACTGTCTTTGACAGACACCCAGGAAAGATCTGTCTCAGTGCTGGCCAAATGGGCTGTTTTTTGCGTACCCCCGCTACCCTTGATCCCAGGATTTTCACACAGAGCTCTACAGTGCAGGGCTGCTGGTATACATATTGCCCCTTATTGGCCTCATCGGATATGGTTTCTTTTCCTGGAGCATCACCTGTGGGAGTCCTCATGGCTTCCAAAATATTTTCTGGATATCATATTTCACTCCTCCAGGAAGCCATGCCTGGACCTTCCCAACCTGAAACTAACTGCATGGTTTCTTCAGTTCCATTGATGGCGAAGTATTCTTCCCTTTCCCAAGAAGTAGTTCACTTATAGCAGCCTGTCTAAAACCATCTACAAAGAAGATATATCACAGTAAGTGGAAGAGACTTGAAGTGCGGGTCACAGATCAAAATTTTAATCCATTTTCCAGCCCTATCTCAGATATTTTGCACTTTCTATTAACACTTTTTCCAGGCAGGTTCTAGTTTCAGTACTAGTAAAGTTCAATTGGCATTGATTTCATCCTCCCATATCAGATTTCAAAATCATTCTTTGTCCCCTTTTCACAAAGGCACCTTCCTGCTTTGCTCCCCAGTCAAAGATCCACTTACAGCTTGAAATCTGAATTTCATTCTGGAAGCCCTAATGAAACCTCCCTTTGAGCCTGCCCCCAACTCAGAATTAAAATTTTTATCTTGGAAAACCATTTTGTGGTAGCGATTGTTGCTGCTGTATCATAGCTGCATGCTCTTTCATCGGGTTCTCCTTACCTTGTTTTTCATAAGGACATGGTAGGCTTGAGAACTAATCTGTCTTTTTTTTCCTAAGGTGGCTCCCAAGCATAATTTTTCACAGCTGATTTATTTACTTCCCCAATTAATCAAAACAAACGACAATACTGTCCGCATACCCGAATGTGCACAGACAGTTGCATATCTACCATCACAGGACTGCTGCTTTTCAGAAGGATGAGCAGCTTATTCCTATAGTTTGCACAGATTAAGTTGGACAAAAACAAGTTCTAAAGTCGCCCTTGCAACATGGCTATTGATGAATTTCCTGTATCTGTGAACTTCACAATAAACTTTTATCTGGCAGACCCAGCGCCCATTCTACCAGAGGAACGACCACTTCCACTGCATTTTTCAGAGCCCAGTCTCTCTTCCTGGCATCTGTGAGGAAGCAGCTTGGTTTTCTTTACATACCTTCATCAAGCACTATAAATTGGAGTGCATTTCCAGAGCTACAGCCTCTTTTTGGTGCCTCCATTCAGAATGGGCTCCTGTCATGATTCCATCCGGGGATATATTTGGCTAGGGATTCTGACCCATATGCAGGATTTGATGGATGGAATGAAAAGGATATGAAATTTATCTACTTACCATAGCGAAAGATCCTTTTATTCCATTCCATCCAATATGACAACCCTCCCTCATGTCGCTTTCCTTCTTACAGGACCCGAAGGATCACCGTCTTTAATGCTTGGATCCAAAGCAAGGCAATTCATTCAGGCTTCTGTCATGCAGGTGTCAAACAAGATCTGAGATAGCTAAGAGGGCAGAGGGATTATGGGAAAGAAGATTTCTTAAAGGGGTTCTAGGGTGAAGCACACTCCTCTGGATCAGAGTGGTAGCTCAAGGACCTGTACATCATATCGGATGGATTGGAATTATAGTATCTATTGTTATGGTAAGTTCATAACTTTCATTTAGTTAGGCATACATAGGAAATATGTGTAAAGCATACTTTCCAAATATAGCTTTGGACAGCTGGTAAAAAACATCATACTAGAACTTATCCTCAGTCAGGTTCATCCTTATTAACTGGTATTTCTTTAGCTGATTTTCCAGAAAAATATAAGCAGTTATAATAATCCACTTACATCACATTGGTCCATTATATCATTTAAAACTAAATCCGTCCTTACATATACAGGGGTCCATTCGCTGAAGTTGGGTTTCGGCAAAGTAATATAGATCTCATACGCCAGCTTTGCTTCTGAGTCAGCACAACAAATCACCGTTATAGAACTTAATATGATCAGCTAGGAAGAAATATACAATGATCATTTGAATTGAGAAACACTTCATGCCCATAGATTGCATTTTTTACCAGGAAGTTTTTAAAGTAATAAGGCAAAGCTTGGAAATTGTGGAAAGGTGATGAAGTGCATAGTAGTAAAAAACTCTCTTAAGAGCAAAGACAAGGGCAAGAAAAATACAACTAAACATGCATTGTGACTAACTCTCTACAAAGGTTATATTAGAGGAAAAAACAGACGGTCTAAAACCCACCAGTAGCAAGCAAGGAAACCTTAGCATGTATCTCTTAAAGATTCTAATGTCCACATTCCCTAAATTCTTCTATAATTGTAAAAAAAATGAGCACTCAACCTGACCCACACAATACCACAACTTTTTTGTCTAACATTCTAGACGTTCCACACTTCTACTAAGAACCACATCCAAACAGGTGCAAGAATCAGTAGAAAATACTGATATTCATAATCTGTTAAACACTTTATACTGCAAATTTCTATAGACCATTGTGTCACATAATCTTTGTCTTTTTTTTCTAGACTGGAACCTCTTTATTGAAGTATCACAACACAGACAATCATACATGTCTATAAATTAAAACAAACCATATTGACAAGTTTTCAGTTGCAAACATTATACATCATGTTTAATGTTCTATAGTCATTGTCATTTGACTATTATGTTGCTCATTTGATTTTTGCCTTCCCTTAAACCTCATTCCTCCTTCAAAACGTTACTGTGCATGTACTGTTCCCACAATTCCAATTTTTATGTAATGTGCTTCTATCCTTTTCTAAAGATCGCACTTCATATCTTTTATCTCTTTTACTATATTTACTACTTCAAGTATGGTTGGTTTAGACCTGGATTTCCATTTTCTAGTAATTCCTTTTTTGGCAGCTACCAGAATTAAACTCAGCAAGGCCTTATGTCTAGGCAATTCCAATTCTGTATCACAGCTCAGAAAATAATTTCTTTAGTTACACCAATTTGCTCACCCAATCTTTTGGCAAGGTAGTCTGCAGGGAATTTTTAAAGTCTGCCATGTCCCAAAAATATGTTTCCAATTACCTGTTTCTTCCCTATCACACCTCTAACATTTGTAATCTACCTGATGCAAAATTCTTTTGAAGTTTGCTTGGGGTATAAAAATTCATAAGCAAACACTTCCAAGCAAAAATCCTGAATCATCTAAACTTTGTTGCATGTGTGGGAGGCATTCATGTATCCTCCCATTGTTCCTTTGTAAATTGCTTATCCAGTCTCTCTTCCCAATCCTTTCTAATCTCCTCTGATTCCTATAGTTATCATACAGTATTTTATATGCCCTACTGATTATTCCTTTTTAACAGGAGCTTCTGTTCTAGATTCTACTAAAAACTCTATCATTGCTGGCCTTTCACTCAGTATCCCCAATTTACGTTCTCTCTGCCTATACTCTGATATCAGTCATTAATAGGAAAGGCAATCTCTAGTCTGCAATCCAAATGCATTCTTGGCCTTTTCCCATTCTGTTACCTTTCCCTCGTTAATTATTTGCTCAAAGTACTTTGATTCTTTTGCCAGTTTTCTCTAGTAAATTCCAGCCCCTTCTTATCTATTCTCTGTACCCCTAATTGGAGTCATCCCTATTAGCAGAATCCTCTGTTTTGGCTTAGTTCTTAAAATACTACTTTGTATGGTTATTGTTTATTCTCTTTAAGGATCTGCATGCAAAATTCCAGTCTCTTCTTAGTTCTTGAATCCCCCCCCCATTTCATCATCATCCCTTTCCACTTTGAATTATAGATTTTTGTTTGTGCTATGTATAGGAGCCTTAACTGTGTAGCTTTGAAATACCCCTTCGAACCAACTAATCCCAAACCACCTTGTTCTATCGTTAGGATCAACTTATCCCACTTGACTCTTGCCCCCTTCCGTTCCCAGATAAAATTCTCTCTATTAATTGCTATCTGCAAATTCTCTGGTTGATAAAAATGTGTAATGTAAGTAAAAGGACTAAAAACATTTCAACTGCTTGTATCTTGCTATCCATATCCATAAAGCAAAGCTTCCAATTTCTCAGTTTTTGTAACAGGTCTCTTCCCCCCATATTCTTAGCTGCCATAACGGAATCTTTTTTAACCCATACTCCTAGGTACTTTATTTTATTGTGTGCCTATAAATTTGGGTATTGCTGAAACAATTCTTGTGTGAGTCCATAGTTTACAGCTATTGTCTTTGTCTTATCTTCATTAAATTTGTGTCCTGAAAAGACTTGAAACTGTCCTAGAATTTTCCACAACACAGAAATAAAATAATGTCATCTGCAAATAAAGCCATCTTTTCTTGGTTACCATACCAACTATATCCTTGAATTTCTGAGTCCCTTATTTTCTTTGACAGTGGTTCTAAATGTAACTCAAATAACAAAGGGGAAAGAGGACACCCCTGTCTGGTTCCTCTCTTCAAACCAAGTTTATCAGAGAGGACCCCTGCAACACTTCAGTTTTCACATCAGATCCCTCATATATCTTCCTAATTAACCTTATTATTGTTTCAGGGAATGCAAGTGCTTCCATTGCCCAACTCATAAAACACCAGTTTACTCTGCTGAGTGCTTTCTTTGCATCAAGACCCACCAACAACAGTGGTATTTTCTTACATTCTGCTTTCCTGTGTATCATTATTGTTCTTCAAATATTGTCAAATGTTTGCCTCCTCTTCACAAAACCACGCTGATCCATATTCATCAATTTTGGCATCATTTTTGCTATTCTGTTAGCCATTATAGACATAAACACTTTATAATCTTGTTTTAAAATCAAAATGGGTCTATAGGAAGCTGGATCTGATGGGTCTCTACCATCATAAGATATTATAGCCACCACAGTTTTCTTCCAGAATGCTCATGCTTCTCCTCTTTTTTAAAATATTGTTAAACAAAACCTTCCAGATTCCACCACCCTCCTAGCTTACAGACCTCCACATGAATACCATCTATTCCTGGAGACTTTCCTGTAGCTTGGTTATATATCACCGTTTTTATTTCATCTCCTCATATATTAGCTGTTGTTAATTGTGCCTCATCTATTTCTAACCTTGGCGTAGTTAATTCTTCCATAAACATTAACATTTGTACTTTTTCTTGATTTCTACATTTCTCTGCCTTGCACAGTCTTTCGTAAAATGTCCAAAATATTTCTAATACGTCTAGAGGATCTCTGGTTATTTTCCTTGTTATAGGCTCCCTAAGCTTAGCAATAACCCTTTCAACTTTCTGTTGCCTGGGCCATTGTGATAAAAGATCTTGTGCCCCGGAGTTATCAAAAACAGTTGCTTAACAGCAATCTTTCTAAACTCATGTGTATTATCCAGATGCTCCTTTATTTTCTCTTTAGCATCTTGCAATTGTGCCTCTTGTTTTGTGAGAGTCCCCATATTCTGAAATACTTTAACCTTTGTCAGTCCCTCTAAATAATTCTTGTTACTTCTTAACCATATCTCTTTATTTCTACCCTACTTTTAAACTCCACTTTCAATTTACCCTACTCCCTAGCTATAGTTTCTGAAGAAATATCTATCTTTTTTTCTAATAACTCCCAAATAATTTTCACTAACCATTCTTTAAATTCCTTTCTACTTAATAGATAAGTGGGGAAGCAGCACCAGCGTCATATTTTTTTCATTACCTTGCATTTTTATTTTAGTTATTACTGGCGCCTCATCTGAAATAGTTATTGGCTGTTTATCACAACTTTCAACTAAATGTGTATGTTCCTGTGAATATAATTTGTCTAGCCCAGTTTTTATACCTTGGGGAATAATATGTAAATTCTCTCTGAGCTCCTATTACTGAATTCACATCTTTCATACCAAACATTTTCATAAATGTCTTCAAAAATCTACCCTCTTTTGTTATATTTTGCCTTCTAGGCTCCCCAGATACATACTCACTGTTGCAAATCAAATTCCAGTCCCCACCTATAAATAATTTTTCCTGCTGAAAGCTGACTGTTTCTCCCAGAATTTTCTTAAGCTCCATTATAGCAGTTTTAGGTAGAATATAAATACATGCCAGTGTAATCCTCCTTCCTTGCCAGTAGCCTCCTACTACCTCAAATCTACCATAATTATCTTTTTTCCTTCTTTTACCACTGTAGAATTTCTTCTAGCAATTAATATATGTACATCCCTTTTCCTTTGTCCCAAATATTCTGTTGAATAACTAACCTGATATCCTTTCTTTATCAAGTTCACATGCTCAGTTCTTTCCAAATGTATCTCCTGTAGGTTAGCTCTTTGCACTGTGCATGTCTTAATATAGTTCAGTACTCCTCCTTTTTTGTATATACCTGTGAGACCATTCACATTCATAGATAAGGAAATTGCTGTCATTACGATACAAAGTTATTGTTCCCATCTGCTGTATAAGTTTTTTTTTAAATGTCTAGTTTCAGCTTTTGTGTTATTTGGATACACTAAGGCTTGACATGTTGATCTTTTCTACAGTTGTTTCTTGTCATATCCACTTGAACATGTGTCACATCTTACAGGACTTTTTTGTTTTAATGAAAACCTTCAAACAAAAAAACACCCCCCACATAACCTATTAACTGAATACAAACACAAAGACTATGTACATCTTCAAATAATGAGGTTTTATTCTGATGGAAACAATTGTCCTGATTGACAGCTACATTCACAGGTTTTAGTTAACCTATAATTAAGGTTAGCCATAGTAAGAAACATGGTACAGCCTTTGCTTCTACTTTGACTGTCTGTTTTTGTCTTATCTTTATTCCTCTTCTACATGTAGAAAACAACTTGAATGCTTAGAGAAAGCATTATCTCATAGCCATTGACAGAAAAAACATTTTTATTGTCCTTTTTATCAGCTTGTCTCCATGGAAACATGACAACCAAATACACAGTTGCCTCCAGCTTCAAGCTTCTCATGTTGCAGTGTGAACATTTGTTTGCTAAAGTAAAACTTTTCATTGCATTTACTATTCTTGTATTTACTTGCTTCCACTTAAAACTTGTTGCTAGAGCAAGCCAAGGACCTTAATCCAGTCATTCTGCTATGCAAAAATAAGAAAAATCATATCAGTTTTACTTTTATCATGATTGGTGTACTTTTACAATCAGTTCTTCACCTTAAAAACCCAAGATTATAACCTATTATCTTAAACATGCTTTTGTCCAGGCTTTATTTTACACTGCAGTGCCTACATTTCTTAAGACTAAACAAGAAGAAAGAATAAAAGAATGAAAAAAAGAGTGCACCTGATTACTTTAGTATTCCTGTAATACAAAAAAGTAATTGGAAATGCTTTACTATATAACATGCAGCATATGTCATGTTTTATAAAACTACTGCTAAAAATAAAAATTGTTTTCTTACAGTTACCTCTTTTCTTCCTCTTTCCCTGTCGTAGAACATGTGCTTTGGAGTCCCCTACAATGTTAACAAAGCAAAAAGCCAGTATTTCCAGGTTTTATATTGTTCATCCGTATTTTACAAATGTGGTTGATGCTTTGTAGTCCCACATTTATTTATTAATTTTTGAGTTGCTGGTTTTTTTCCTGTTGTTCTTCATCTCCCTGCTCCAGTCTCTGGTTCATTTCTAGCATACTCCTAGTTCTTCTAGTCAACTCATGTGCTTTTATCTCTCTTGTGCATTTTCTTTTGGAGCATTGGAAAAGGTTTCACTGGCATAATCTCTCTGAGAGCTGTCATCAGAAAGATAAGAAACAAAGTATCCCCCTGGTTGATAGTTTACTTTTTTCTTGGAGAAGATTTTGTATTTCCTCTTTGGCATGTTCTGCATCAAAAAATTACTTTGACCCTCCAAGAAAAAAAATATTCTGAAGATAGCTGGATACAACAGTTTAAATCACTCGCCTGCCTATTGACATTCTCTGATTGCTAGAATAAATTTACTCATCCTCTGCTTGGTGTACAGTGAGTAATCATTTTCCACAAATTTTCTGCTGTTTCAAAATTTTAGTACTTTGTCCATCTGTTACAGTTTGGTCAGAATCAACTATTTCTACTGGTAGGATTACATCTTTACCATTAGAGTTCTTAGCTGCTTTCTCATGGCCAGTTGTGGAGCATACAGTGTACTTTTGAAATTAACAACTCCTGCTGTGGAATACCAGTCTAGTTGCGTATGTACTTTTGTAAAATGAATGCAGTCTGTTTCTTCCAGTTTCTCTGGTGCAGTAGAAAATCTCATGTTTTCCCTATGTTATCTGTTCTCTAATTCTGCCATTTTTTAAAACATCTCTTCTTGATCTGTCTCATACTCAGACAGCCTTTTGTTTGTTTTGTTATCTGATTTTTGCAGTTTTATCAGCTCATCTGAATATCTGTTTAAAGCTTCTTGCAGTTTTTTTTCCAACCTTTTGTTATTTGAGTTGATAAACTCCTTCAGTCTTTCATTTATTTTAATCAGCTCTGCGCACATTTGACTTATTTTTTCCTCTTGATTCAAAGTCATGTCTTGCACCAAAGCCGGAGTTTGACCTACTTTTTGCTCAGCTGAAGAATTGTTCCCAGCCAGTATTTTCTCCTCTCCTTTTGTGGTTGATTTTCTTTCAGGTTCTCTAAATTTCTCCTTTGCTGGCAGCTGAGCTGTGCACTTGCATGCTAATAACTGAAACATATACCCCCCAATAAAAGAAAATCATTGTCTCTTCTGAGTTTCTGTTTTTATAATGGGAGAACTGATTTGAAGCTGTCACTCAGTTTTCAGTAATGTTGAAGTCCAGTCCTTCTCTCACTTTAAGCACACTTTCATGGTTAGAAACTTGCAGCGGTTGTACCAATACCAAAAAAACACTTTGACGTTGGACTTCACCCCCCCCCATTGCCATTTTTTATCCAGTTGCTAACAGGATCAAACACCAGTTTTGCAGTCATGTAATGGAACATATATGTATTCCTAGTGCCATTTTTCCAGGAGCTAAGAGTATCAAACAATAGTTTTGCAATCTATTAATGGAGCACATGTCCCTATTGCCATCCTTTGTCCAGTAGGTGGTTGTTGTTTGTCTTTCGGCTTTTTCCCGGTAAGAGGTTGCCACAGCGGAACTCTGATCCGCTAATGATTGGCAGTAGATTTTTTTTACGAAACACCGAGGTGCCAGCTTGATGCCCAACCTTCAATGAAGGCACACCCATTTTACACATGCATGTCTTTCGAACACTACCCAACCACGGGGAGGACATGCAGACTCCACACAGAAGGCATTCCCAAGCCAAGCTGAGAATCGAACGGGAGAACCTCTTGTTGTGAGGTAACAATGCTACCGCTGTACCACCGCGGAATGACATCCTTTGTCCAGTAGGTAAGAGTATCAAATACTAATTTTGGAATCAATTAATGGAGCATATGTTCCTATTGCTATTTTCTTTCCAAGTAGCTAAGAGTATTAAACACTAGATCCAATGTTGTCCTTTTCATTCTTCCTCAACATATGGGTACTGGATACGACTCGGCTGCATGCAGTAGACTTTGGATCCAACTCTCAAGCTCCTCCCTGTACCCATAATGCTCCATTCAGTCAAGAATATCCCAGATTTTGTTTGTCACAATCTCACAGGGATCCTGTTCAGAGAGCTAAAATTTGTTATATTATTCTGACTTGTGAGTAATAGCTGTTATGAAAACTATTCTTAACTTCCCCCTTTAGTCCTCCCTGTACTTTTAGTTGGGTTTTTTGATTTTGTCTTCCATTACTCTAAATTTCCTTTGTTATTTTCTCCCACCTGGTAGCCTTCTAATGTACCATTGTTGGTGCTAGTTCTTCCTTTCTCCTTTATTTTACCACTTTTAGTGGGTATTCTGTCTACCATTGTTGGTACTTTTTCTAATCTGCTGAAGGTTCTGTAATAGTATTGTACTTTTTCCTTTATTTTTATTTCCAGCTATGGCCAAAAAAAAGCAAATGGATTCAAAAAGTGCACTTGCTGTGGGCACAGAAATCCTAACTCTGATGATCATAGGGAATGCTTTTGTTGTTTGGGAGCAGCTCATTTAAATACTGTCAAGAAATTATAAATACCTTTCAACGGTTAGCTGCACAAAACCAAACAGTCAACAGGTAAAAAACAAGAAAAGTGCAGTTCCACGGCTGATAAAAGACGAAATTCCAGATCCAGTGTAGTCAAAAAGTTTAATGAAAAAGATGAGCGCTTTCACAATTCAAACAATTGCTTCTTCAGATCACAAAAAGACCAAAAAAACACAGGTTTAAATACTCCATCAATTAACAATAATTAGTCATGTGATATGTAAAACAGTGGTGAATGTGCTCAGGAGCTATTTAAAAAGGCAACCACAGTAAAAAAAACATCCTTCATAAAAAACATATGTATAAACAAGATACATAAAAACTGTTAAAAATTCTACAACACTCTAAATGACCTGAAAATCTAGATATATTTATATATATATTATGTTAACTAATATAGTATAAATATTATATAAAATTACTTTCTCAAACCCCTGTTCTTTAATTCTGGTTTCAGGGGAACTACATAATTTAGACCGGAGCCTTTATGTGCTCTGAGTCTAAGAATCCATCTAGTTTCATTGCGTTCAGTGTTGTTAATATCACCTAATCTCATATCAGTCCTGGTAACCTCCAATACCTGAAAGGCAAATTTATGCTGATCCCCATCCTGTGCTACGTGTTTAGCAAGTGCAATGTGCTCTAATCTTTTACTAATACAATATAAATGGTCTCTTATCCATTCACGGAGACGTCTGTTGGTCTTGCCAACATAAAATTTTCTACATCATACACTTAGCTAAATATACTAGATTTTTGGTGTTACAATCTGCTTTAACATTAAGCATGAACTTATGCCCAGAGTCGGGAAGTATAAACCTTGGATCTTCATTTATACTGGTACAAAAATTACAAGCACCATATCTCTTAGTGCCTGTCAGTATATGGTTCATATCTTGCCCTTCATATTTAGGGTAACATAACTGTCTTCTTAAAGATTTTTTATTCCTCTAAACAAAAGAGGGCTTAGTTCCAAGAATCCCAGCTGTATTTTCATCAGTTTGCAAAAAATGCAAATGTTTACTAACTATATTCTTAGAAACATTGACTTCACTACTGTATGTTAAATTAAAACAAAATTTTCTGTCTCTAAATCTGTGGTTTGAAATATTTCTTCTCTGGGGTGAGGAAAAATAAGGTTTACCAAGATTCTTCCTCTCCTTCCTAATTACTTCACTCATTTTATGAATCTTAGTACTATCATAACCCCTATGCTCAAAATCTTTAATGAGTTTAACCATGCTCTCTTCAAAATCTATATCATTAACTGTTAATCTTGAGGCACGTAACATTTGCCCTTCATAACACTGGGGAATATATGTCCCGGATGCATACTATCTCTATGCGGGTAAGAAGGTACGTAACATTCTTTCCTAGAAAAATTTGTGGAAATACTGTCATCTTCTTTATCCCGCTGTATTTGTACATCCAAATAATGTGAAAACTCAGAAGAGTATTCAAAAGTAAACTTCAGGAAACTGACTCTTGTGTTCACATAATCAAAGAACTATAAAAGTTCTGCCTCAGTTCCTTTCCATAAAAGGAGAGGATCGACTACAAAATGATGAAAGAATGCTATATTCTTCCCTATTAGGCATTTAATATATTGAGATTCCCATTCTGCCATTACAAGGTTGGTGTAGCTATTGGCACAAGGAGTGCCCATAGCTACACCCGCCAATTGCAAATAATAATGGTGCTCAAAAATAAACACATTGTGTTCTAGAGTCATTTCCAGTAAAAAACATACAAGGTCAAGATGTTGTACACTGTATTCACTATTTCTTAAAACAAATGCTTTCATCATTTCTATCCCTACTGAATTGGGAATGATGGTGAATAGGGATACAACAGCCATGGTAACAAAAAAATCAAAATCACAAAACTCTGTAGAATTCAAATACATATAAAGCTTTTGAAGAAATTGTTTACTGTCTTTTAATACTAAGTCATATTTGTCCAGTATACTTCTCAATTGTTTTTCAGTATAGATGGAAAAAGATTCTGTTAACCAGCTAGTGCCCGAAATAATAGGTCTAAATTTAGGGATTTGTGGGTCCTTATGTACTTTAGGTAACCCATGTAAATATGGAACCAGTGGTTGTTCAATATTATACCCATCTGCAGTGTTTCCATAAGTGTTCTCTGCACTCTTGATTTCATTGCTTCTATTGCAACCACATCAATTTTCTTATAGGTGTTAGAATCACTCAACATATCCCTGATAGTATCAAAATAATAGTCCCTATTCATAATAAATATTGACCCCCCTTTATCGGCTGGGTGAATAACTCTAGTGTTATCATTATGTAAATTACTGAGAGCTAATTTTTCATCAGTAGATAGATTCACAAACATATTACATTTTCTGTTACCAAAAAAATAGTTATAGACCTCAACTTCACACAATTTGAGAAAAATTTCAAAAACAGGATTGGTTGCAGGTATAAAAGCACTAGGCTTTTTAAAAAGACAAGTAGCATCGCTAAATTCTTGTTCTTTAAAAATAACTTTCAAAAACAGTTTACGTATAAACAGTCTAAAGTCTAATAAAGTTTCAGGTAAATCAGCCATTTGGGCAGGAATGAATGACAAACCTGTGTTCAGTACCTTATATTCAAGGTCCGTAAGTATTCGATCCAAAATGTTCCATACTAAGTTGCATTGTTCATGTTCCACATCCTTTTCAGAGTATAATTGCTGTCTTGGAAATGTTGCTTCCTTTTTACCCCATTTCCCTTTAAAGTACTCTTGACCGACTTCGCCCTCTGCCTCTTGAAAGGGAGAGGTAGACCGGAAAAAACCTGTTCGTTTACCACAGAGCCTGCTTTACTTCTACCAACAGGCTCCAGTTCTCAAGCTCTATCTACAGGTTGCTGTACCGGAATGGCAAGGGCCTCATCCACAAGCGGCGTACTATACACCGAATGTGTTGTAGCACTCTGAATAGAAGGCAAGATTTCCTTCTGATGTTCCGTTGTAGGTGTAGCTGTGGTAACAAGATTCTCATTCAACTCATTCACCCTGGGTGTGTTACGCATCACAACTGGTTCTCTGGGCTAAGTAAAAACCCAATTGTTGCTGAAATCACGGATGTCATGTTGAAGTTTTTTCTTTTTAGTTGTAAGTAAACACTGTTCATAGGCAGATACTTGATCAATGAGTTCACTGCAACGTACATCAGCAAAAACATCACCAGCCTCTTTGTATAACTCAGTCTGTGCTAATTGTATTTTATTAACCAAGGAATGCTCAGTGGGTGTAAAAAAGTCTATCAGAACATGTATATATCTGAAACTGGTGTCTAAGTTAATCTGCTGCCATTTTGCAAGCAGCTCAGCATAACTGTCACTATAGGTGGGCATATTAAATACCCGTAACACTCTTGGTATTACCTTCAATGATATACATGCTTCAAAATGAAGCCTCTGACACTGGAGTCTCTTCAGTTGGTAAAGATCATTCTCCATCTGCTTCATTATACTCCGAACCTTCATTTTTTCACCTTGAGTCTCATTTTCAGAAGGACCATCTGTTTGTAAATCAGTATCCAATACACGATTATTGTCCAAGTACATAACATTAATGAGTCTCTCGCCAGTAGGTCTCATAGGTAATGGATTCACAGTAACATTTCCTTCAGCCATGTCCTTGTGAGGTACAAAACAGCAATAAGTCAAGAAAATATAAATACCTCACAATGGCTAGCTGCACAAAACCAAACAGTCAACCGATAAAAAACAAGAAAAGTGCAGTTCCACGGCTGATAAAAGGCAAAATTCCAGATCCAGTGTAGTCAAAAAGTTTAATGAAAAAGATGAGCACTTTCACAATTCAAACAATTGCTTCTTCAGATCACAAAAAGACCAAAAAACCACAGGTTTAAATATTCCATCAATTAACAATAATAAGTCATGTGATATGTAAAACAGTAGTGAATGTGCTCAGGAAGAGAGCTATTTAAAAAGATAACCACAGTAAAAAAAAATCCTTCATAAAAAACATATGTATAACCAAGATACATAAAAATTGTTAAAAATTTGTGTTTATATCACGTTATCGAAAGATGAAAATAGCAAACGCTATTTCATCAACTCCAAAACATCTGAAATATTGAACATTCAGAACAGCGAATTTTTTCCCATGGAAAAAATTCACTGCTCCGATACACATACACACAACACAAGTACATTAAACAAACAGCAACCACACACATACACTTAAATTCCGACATCTAACACTACACTAAACTAAACCTACACTACTATCTACCCACTTACCTTAATCCAAACCCTAAACCTAAGGTCCGTCACTAACGCACACTCACCTAACCTGCACAATAACCCTAACTCACTTAAACTGCCCCTAACCCTAAAGTCTGTCACTATTGCACACATGCCTAACCCGCGCCCTAACCCTAACTCACTTAACCCACCCCTAAGCCTAACGTACAAACAATCGCACACTTACCTGAACGCAACCCGTAACTTTCCACCACAGCACTAAGTATAACAAAGCCACAGAAACAGCCAACCAAATTCTTTCCTGAGGAAAGAATTTGCTGTTCTGCAGCTTTGCTATTCTTAGTGTTCGCTGATTAGTGTTCGATATCAGAACATTCAAAGTTTTAATACTTGATGTTCTGATATAGACCCAAAAATTCTGCAACACTCTAAATGACCTGAAAATCTAGATATATTTTTATATATATATATTATGTTAACTTATATAGTCTAAATATTATATAAAATTACTTTTTCAAACCCCTGTTCTTTAATTCTGGTTTCAGGGGAACTACATCATTTAGACCTGAGCCTTTATGCACTCTGAGTCCAAGAATCCATCTAGTTTCATTGTGTTCAGTGTTAATATCACCTAATTTCATATCAGTCCTGGTAACCTCCAATACCTGAAAGGCAAATTTATGCTGATCCCCTTCCTGTGCTACATGTTTAGCAAGTGTACTGTACTCTAATCTTTTACTAATGCAATATAAATGGTCTCTTATCCATTCACGGAGATGTCTGTTGGTCTTGCCAACATAAAATTTTCTACATGTCATACACTTAGCTAAATATACTAGATTTTGGTTTTACAATCTGCTTTAACATTAAGCATGAACTTATGTCGAGAGTCAGGATGTATAAAGCTTGGATCTTCATTTATACTGGTACAAAAATTACAAGCACCACATCTCTTAGTGCCTGTCAGTATATGGTTCATATCTTGCCCTTCATATTTAGGGTAATATAACTGTCTTCTTAAAGATTTTTTATTCCTGTAAACAAAAGAGGGCTTAGTTCCAAGAATCCCAGCTGTATTTTCATCAGTTTGCAAAACATGCCAATGTTTACTAACTATATTCTTAAAAACAGTGACTTCACTACTGTATGTTAAAGTAAAACAAAATTTTCTGTCTCCAAATCTGCGGTTTGAAACATTTCTTCTATGGGGTGAGGAAAAATTAAGGTTTACCAAGATTCTTCCTCTCCTTCCTAATTACTTCACTCGTTTTATGAATCTCAGTACTATCATAACCCCTATGCTCAAAATCTTTATCTGAGCTTTATACATCCTGACTCTGGGCATAAGTTCATGCTTAATGTTAAAGCAGATTGTAACACCAAAAATCTAGTATATTTAGCTAAGTGTATGACATGTAGAAAATTTTATGTTGGCAAGACCAACGGACGTCTCCGTGATCGGATAAGAGACCATTTATATTGTATTAGTAAAAGATTAGAGTACAGTGCACTTGCTAAACATGTAGCACAGGATTGGGATCAGCATAGATTTGCCTTTCAGATACTGGAGGTTACCAGGACTGATATGAGATTAGGTGATATTATTAATAACACTGAATGCAATGAAACTAGATGGATTCTTAGACTCAGAGCGCATAAAGGCTCCGGTCTAAATGATATAGTTCCCCTGAAACCAGAATTAAAGAACAGGGGTTTGATAAAGTAATTTTATATAATATTTATACTGCATTAGTTAACATAATATATATAAAAAGTATATATCAAAAATATATCTAAATATATCTAGATTTTCAGATCATTTAGAGAGTTTGCAGAATTTTTAACAGTTTTTAAGTATCTTGTTTATACACTTTTTTTTATGAAGGATGTTTTTTTACTGTGGTTGCCTTTTTAAATAGCTCTCTTCCAGCGCACATTCACTACTGTTTTACATATCACATGACTAATTATTACCTGTGGGTTTTTTTGGTGTTTTTGTGATCTGAAGAAGCAATTGTTTGAATTGTGAAAGCGCTCATCTTTTTCATTAAACTTTTTGACTACACTGGATCTGGAATTTCATCTTTTATCAGCCGTGGAACTGCACTTTTCTTGTTTTTTACCTAATCATTTAAACACTGACTGCTCCTTCTGTGTGGGGAGTAATTCCAGAGCACTGTAGACAGACGTAATAAGTTGGTCCTCAAAGGTATGCTGCCTTCTTCTTCTTCCTCAGGGGCTGAAGCCCCCAGTAAACCAATAAAATCTTTATCAGACAAAGGAGTCTCGTAAGAGATACCTGGCTCATTCTAAAACTTTAATGGCTTCTTCGGAGCACCACAAAAAATACTAAAGACATTGGCTCTGCCATCCTAGGATCTGCATGTTTTCTTTTAGGATCCAACCATCTCTTGTAATCTACTCACCTGGGTTTACCATTGAACCAGTATCTTCTCAGCTTCATTCTCTGTTTCTGCAGATGCCAAGGAGAGAGTCTATACCACAATCCACTACTTCGTCCATCAGGTCCTCCAGAAGTCTTTCCAAGGCAGAAGTGGATAGGATGATGTGGAAATTCCTCAGAGCTCAGATCTAGATGGGGGTTATTCTTTCTCCATCTCCCCATCGGCTCCATGAGCCTTCCGTACACTTCTCATTTTGTGATGGTTCCTTCTCTGATCTGTTCTGAATCCTTAGGTCCAGGAGCCCTGAGAGTGTCAATGTTGGATATGAGGGCAGCTAGGCCTTCGACTCTGACAATCTCCCTTACTTGTTCTGCTGTGGTTCCTTTGGATTGAGATGAGTCTTGGAGCCGAAACATCGGTGCCAGATCTAGGGGTTGGGATCCACTCCAGTGTTATCAATTGGAGCCTCAATGTCAGATAGCTTGGGTGCTACTCCTTCGAGGTACGGATATGGGCAGCATTGGAGCATGGCAGTTCCAGTGCTTTCTGGTCTAGTGTAGCCAGCCACAACTTCTCCTGGTCCATTGGCTTTGAATTAGTGGGGGGGCGCTTTCTTTTGACCGAGGGATTTGAGTGCTCTTTCGACCTTGGTCCTATATCCATCCCCCTTGGATCAGAGCTCTGAGCCTATCAAGCGAGCTGGTACCATCTAGCATCCAGACAGTTCTCATTGACAGATTTCTCCTCTCTTCTGATATCTTTCCAAACCATCACACTGAAGAGGTACGCCATAAGAGAAAGTGCAAAAGGAAATGTGTAGATTCCAGTATGGAATCTCTCACTGAGGATACTGACTTAGATGAAGGGATAGGGTACCCCAGATCTCCAGTGGATGACATCTATTTTGGAGGCATCCCACAAAAATGTGGATATTCTTCAGATAACCCTTCCCTTTAGGAGTCAGTTTTTCTGGAAGCTTTTGGTTCCAGCCCATCTACGTCTTTGGTGACTCCCCTGGCAAATGAGTTTATCAATTTTAATCTGCTGCCAGACATGGAGGGAACTAGACTCTGTTGAACCAATTACCCGATGTGCAGACAAAATTTTGACACTCCAAAAGGACAAACTTCAATGGAGCAAAGGAGTCCCTGTCAATGCCATGGTTGTGGCAGCAGCCACGAAAAAGGAGCTAGTGGAGCAGAGTTTCTCTGTTCATCCCCTAATAGAGAGTCCAAGGAATTGGTCATATCTGGAAAGTGCATAATTGCTTTAGCGACCTTTGTCTTTTGGTCCCTGAATTATTTGGTGCACTTTACAAGATTACAAAATTACAGTGGGATTTGACCAAGGAAGTCTCAAAACTCCCTCTCAAAGTTCATGTCTGTAGAGAACTGCAAGAAGTCCTCTTCACAGCTGGCTACTCTTTTGTCCATTTCAAATACATCCATGCGGTTAATATCCCATGCTGACAGAGTGGTTCCCTATTAGAAGACCAAAGATGCATTCTTTCGAATGCGTCTTGGTCGAACTCAAAAGCCTGAAACCGCAAAATATCGAAGCGGCTTTTAAGCAAATTCTTTCTTAGGGAAAGAATTTGTTTGGTCGCTTTGTTACTTTGCTGTTTTCGGTACTGTAGTGCGGTCTCGGAGTTGGTATATTTAAGTAGGGGGGGTGGGGGTGGGGTGAAGCCCCCCACTTAATGTAATTTTTAAAGTATGTATTTTTTTTTTTGGTTGTTGTTGGAACAGCGATTTTTTTCCTTAGGAAAAAAATTCGCTGTTCTGATAGTTCGACATTGTAAGCTTTCACTTACACAGGGTCAATTAATCACCATTTGCTTTTTTAAGCACTCGGTCATCTAATATAGACCCGACAGAGTACCTCACAGGCAGCTGGTTCAGGCATAGCTGTTAGGAGAAATGCCTGGATGTGGTTATGGAACTTTGTGGAGCCTTTCAAGTCTCCTTTCATCAGTGCTTTCTTTGATGGAACATCTCTGTTGGGCTGTTCTATAAAAGAAATGCATGCTTCACTGAGTGAACACAATGGAAAGACCCTGTCTGCCATAGGGATATGCTTTTCTACCCCTAAATGATCCTTTTCCTGGAATCAGAAAGGAGGTAAGAAAATGTGATTCCATAAATCTCAGGGACCTTTCCAGGATTCATGCGGGGACAACTCCTCCAGAGGCAGAGGAGAAAGTTTAAATGGAAGATAACTCCCTCATGGCAGGGAAGACCTGAAAAAACAGGGTTTTTGAGATTCTTTTTCAGACAGATCCTTTCAGTGCTCCTGAGGGGATGCCTGACTGCCCATCTCTGGAGGCATCCAGGAGGTGCTTGTCTTTGCAGCCAGATGCCTTTGCTTATAAAATAAAAGATTCTTAGGTGCTAAAAATAATATCCAGTGGTTATTTCATACCATTTTTCCCAGATACCCCAAGCAAAAGAAGGAAGCTTCATGACATCCCACCCAATCAAAAAGAAGCTGCAGCTCAGGAGATTCATAAGCTACTAGATAAGAGTCATCCAGGAGGTCGCACCAGACCAGACAGGATTAGGGATTTATTCAAGGTTCTTTTTAGTGCAAAAAAAAGACAGAGGCCCTGAGACCAGTTTTGGATTTAAGCAACCTGAACCAGTCTGTGAAAAAGTCACGGTTCAGACAATTCTGCCCTTTTTACTCAAGGATGATTGGATGTGCTCAGTTGATCTTTAGAACGTATACTATCACATCAAGATAAACAGACAATCCTAAAAATTTCTGTGCTTACAGCTGGGAGCCAGTCATTTTCAGTTCAAAGCCATGCCCTTTGGTCTTACCACAGCCTCTGGGCTCTTTTTCAAGTGTATGACAGTGGTAGCAGCTCACCTGAGACTGCGGGGATTCCAAGTGTTATCTAAACGACTGGTTCTTGACCGCCCCAACCAGACATCTCTTAGAACAGTCCAAGAACTATTTGCTCCAACTTTGTCAAAGACTAGGCATTTCAGTCAACACCTCCAAATCTCATCTACAACCTGTACAGAGTCTGGAGTTCATAGGGGCCTTGTTGAACACAGTAAGTCAGATAGCCTGAAAATGCAAGTACAGCAAATTCTTGTTCACCCTTCTCCTGCAGCCAGCCTTGTCCTTGAGCCTCTAAGTTCAATGGCAGCGGCCATAACCTTAGTTCCAGTGACCTGTTTTATATGCATGTTCTGCAATGGACTGTAGCTGTTCAGTAGTCTATTCTGCATCATCGCTTGTCCTTTCCAGTCAGACTCACTCGAGTCTGCAAGGATCATCTTCTTTGGATCCAATTGGACAAAGTCTACCTAGCCTTTCCTTTTCTTCTGTCCCCTCTAGTAGCCATGGTGACCATAGATGCCACCCATTTGGGGTGGGGTGGGTCATTTCTTGGGATGGGCATTCCAGGGTATGTGGCCCCCATAAGACACCAATTTGTATATCAGTATCCTAGAGATGAGAACAGTCCTACTAGCACTGCAGGCTTTTAAGATGTTCTTTCTCTGGAAACCATCATGATACAAACCGACAACATGTCCATGGTTTGGTATATCAGCAAACGGGGGGGGAACCTCAATCTTATCTCCTTTGTTGTGAGGCTGTGAGAGTGTGGCAGTGGGTGATCTCCTCCAACCAGTTTCTTATGGCAGTGTGCATACCAGGGCATTCCAATGTACTAGCGGACAAACTCAGCGGATCTATTCTGATGCTTCACAAGTGGTCTGTCAGTCCGTGGTGGAGAGGATTTTGCATTGTTAAGGCCAACTTTGCTGCAGTCCCTTTGCATCTCCCCACAGCAAACACAACAGGTTCTTTACCCTAATCTTCACTCAGGGGAAGTCGCAGAGAGATGCTGTAGTCCAAGTTTGGCCCTCTGATCTCCTTTATGGTTATCCCCATTACCTATTATTCCAAAATTCTTACAGAACGCACATCGGTTGAAGAGCTCGGTTATCCGTATTGCCATTTTTTGGCATCGCCAAGTGTGGTTCCTCTTCCTTTGATCTCATCTTTGATAACCTCCATGGATTCTGGTCCAAAGTCCAGACCTTCTTTTGCATCTCTCGGGGATGAAGCATCCTAATATTCCAGGCCTCAAATTAACTGCATGGTTTCTCCAATTTCATTGATAGCTAGACAGCCCAGGCTTTCTTCCCCAGTCCGACAAATACTTATGTCTTCCCAGAAAGCTTCTACAATGAAGATCTATGAGAGTAAATGAAAAGATTTTCAATATGGGCTCTTCAGAAGGAAGATGACCCTTTCTCTGCTCCTATACCTTTGGCTCTGGAATTCATAGCATCTATTTTTCAAGAAGGTGCTACTTTTTCTACAGTCAAAGTTTAGTCAACAGCTATTATTTAATTTTCACTCAGGAGAAAAAGCTTCCTGTTTAGCTTGTTCCAAATTGTGCAAGGCTTTTCTAAAAGATACCTTCTTACTAAGACCTCCAGTGAAAGATCAGTCACCTCCTTGGGATTTAATAGTCATGCTGGATTATATTCTACCAAGGATATGACAGCCAGCCAGCATCCAAAGCTTTAGGGCATATACACCCTAACTGCTGAAGGACTGAAGTAAACTTGTCTAAAGTCAGTGCGCATAGTGCCAAAACTTCAGATCTTATTTGCTGTTGAAGTGAGGTCTTTGTAGAGGCTTTGAGTGATTGATGGTTACTTAGTGCTTCACCAAGGTTGGGCAGAAAATTATTCCAGTAGTGAAAACCTTACAATTTAGCAACATTAATGAGGAAAAGTTTTTTTTTTTCCTGTAGAAAATAAAAGTGAAAATAATAAAAAATATTTTAGATAGGAATTCTGTTTTAGTGGTTGTCAGTAAAAATGTACATCTGATGTTGTAAATCTTTGTTCATTAATTACTATTAAGACCTCCGTTCCATCCGCGGAACCAATACGGCCGTTTCCAAGCTTGCACCAGCCAAAAACTCTCAGCTAAAACCTACCCATAATGCCCCTCTCCTAGTTACGCCAGATCTCGTTTGCCGCATTCCTAGTCAGACGTGCTAGCCATCTCTCTCAAAGCTAAGTAGAAAATTATTTTTAAGACAGTTTCTCTTCAAAATTGTTTAATAGTCAATTTAGCCTTCTCTCACTTTAGCCTATAACTTAATTCTATTCCCTACCCTTTACCTTGGTAATTTATTTTCTACCATTATTGGTACTGTCCCTCTCTCCTGCCATTGACAGGCCTTTCCTTACCACTTGAGGTATTTTCTAAAATACCATCGCTGGTATTCTCTTACCTTTTTCTCTCCCGTATTTTATTTTTTCTGTAGGATAGCCTTGTTGCCTTACTATGTCAGTCAAAGCTAAGTTGGGGTTTAAACAGTGTGACAAGTGTGGGTGTAAAATGCCTAACTCAGATACACATGCTCGTTGTGTCTACTGTTTGGGCGTAGATCATATTAAAGCTGACTGTGACATTTGTGCTAGTTTTAGTAATCGTACACTAGCAGAACGTAAAAATAAACTTATTTTAAAAGGTTTAATCAAGACACCTTTTTCGGAGGCTTTAACTGGGTCGGAGGTCTCACCCCCTCCAAAGACTAAAAAACATAAGGAAAAATTGAGTCACTCGGTTCCTGCATCTCGTCAGTTATGGAACCGAGTCTGCTCCATGCTTCGCCAGCACCCTTGGTGCAGACCTCTTCGACACCAGGATCTGTATCTTCTCCCTCAGTGCAATCCATAATATTCACCCCTATTTCGGTTCCAACCTTGGCACCACTGACTTTGGTGCCATCCTTGGATCCGACATTGGCTACGATGACTGTACCTGCTTCGGCACCATCCCTGGCCACGGTGCTGACAGTTTCTTCATCTCCATCAGCTCCAAAACTCAAATATCTGCCAAGGACAAGATACTCTCCAACTTACTACGCTTTTTTGGGGCAGAGGTTTAGCACCTTTCTAAAAAGACCTGATTCTCCTTCAGCAACCTCCTTTAGATCCACTTGGAGTTTTTCTGAATTAGATCTAGTGTGTGTTGTGGACCAGCTTCTGGCAGCTAGGGGATTCCTCATTCCAGCTAGACCTTCCATACCTCTTGGCTCGGAATCTTTCACTACATCTTCCCCTGTTTATCCTCCTCCGGCCTCTACCCAGATCCTGGAGATCCCAGTACAGATGGTGCATACTGTCTCCGCTCCGATAGCAGTTTTTCCCCTGTCGGCACCGACCCACCCTTGCTGCATCGGCTCCGGTGAAGCCAATGCTCTCTCAGAGCAGTGCTTGGACTGTCCATACCTTGGTACCTAGCATGGCACCTATTTTCTCACTGGCGCTGTCTATGTCCATGGCTCTGATGGCTTCCAGTCCTCTTGGATCTCCTCACCTGAAGGTGGGCTCCTCAGGGTGGGGTGTGACCCCGGTTCTGAGGTTGTCCTTCCCAGTTCTGGGCTCCCATCCCTCCTAGGGTGGGCCTGCTGTCCAGATGATGGAGAGGGTCCTTCACTACGAAGGCTCGCAGTCAGCACCAATGACATCAGTATCAGAACCACCCCCCAGCATGCACCTCTCTCAACCCTCTATGTCGGGACCCTGGGTACGGGAGTTGCAAGAACCCCCTTTGAAAGGAACCCCTTCTCCAGAGTCCTCCTCAGAAGATCCCACTGGGGACCCACCCCAGAAGAAATGGTGCAAGAGGAAGCACCTTGATTCCCTGGAGGAATCTATCACCGAAGACACTGATTGTGATGAGAGGGAAGGGTCCCCATGGTCTCCCCCAGATGACGTCCCATTCAGAGACATTCTCGAAATCCTCAAGCAGCGGGGAGACTGGAAGTCCTCTAACCCTTCTTCTGAGGAATCTGTGTTCTTGCAGCTCTTCCATGCCTGGCCATCTACTTCCTGTGTGACCCCACCGGCAGATGACCTTGTTAAACTCATTGTGCAGCATGCCTGGAAGGCCCCGGACAACTTAGAACCTGTTCCCTGGAGGCCAGACAAAATTTTATTTGCACCTGAAGACCAGCCCCACTGGTCCAAGCAGTTGATGGTTGATTCTATGGTCATAGCGGCAGCCACCAAGAGGGAAATGGCAGAAGATAGTTCCACTGTCCATCCTCCAAACAGGGAGTCCCGGACCATGGAAAGACTGAGGAAGCAGACCTATGCTTCAGCAACCTTCGCCATTTGGTCGCTGAACTATCTGGCACACTTTACTCGCCTCCAAAGAGACCTAATTTCTGAAATGTCTTCCTCTTTGGTAGGGGTACTGCCTGATGAGGTGCATGATACTGTCGCCTCACAGCTAGCTACCCTTGAATCCATCTCAAACTCCTCGATGCGTTTGATATCTCACACCACCGAGAGGGCAGCTCGAGCTGCCGCATCAGACATTGTCATGAGATGTAATGCTTGTATGCGGTTGTGTGACTTCGCAGACCCCTTTAATTCTTCCTTCATCACTGCACCTGTCGAATCTACACTTTTTGGACCCAAAGTACGAGACACACTTGCACGTAGTGAGAAAGACGGAAACACCTTGTCTGCTGTGGGCATACACTTTTTCAACCCCAGATGTCCTACTCCAGGAACCAGAGGGGAGTAAAAACATGGTTCAAGAAATCCCAAGGATCTTTTCGAGACACTAGTGGTGAAGAATACCCCTGGGGCAGAGGGGGCAACTCATATGGAAGATGCCACTTTCGGGGTAGAAGGGGTCCGTGTAACAGGGTGCTAGAGATTCTTTCTCCGGCAGACCCTACCAGCACTTCTGAGCAGCAGCCCAATTGTTTTTCTCTGGCAGCAATAAGGGGTCGTTTTTCTCTGCACCTACCAGCCTGGTATTCTATTGCTACCGATGTTTGGGTGCAGAGAATAATATCCAGAGGCTACCAAATACCATTTGATTTAATTCCCAGACCCGTCAAACAAATCCCCGATATACCACCCAATCAGAAGGAATTAGCAGCCTTAGAAATAGAAAAACTGTTAAGAAAAAGTGTCATCCAACCAGTCCCACCAGACCAGACAGGATCCGAGTTTTACTCGAGGTTCTTTTTAGTACCAAAAAAGACAGGGAACTGGAGACCAACCCTGGATCTCAGCCAATTGAACAAATTTATCAAACCTCAAAAATTCCGGATGGTCACGGTACAGTCCATTCTTCCCTTCCTAGGGAGGGACAACTGGATGTTCTCTATAGACCTCCAGGACGCGTACTACCACATAAAGATGGATAACTGCTCCCGGAGTTTTTTCCGCTTCTGGCTGGGAGCCAATTGCTACCAGTTCAGGGCACTGCCATTCAGTCTCTTAATAGTCCCCCTGAGTGTTCACCAAATGTATAGCAGTTGTGGTAGCTCATCTTCGACTACAAGGATTCCAGGTGTTTCCCTATCTAGACGATTGGCTCCTTACCACTCTGACCAGGATTCTCCTAGTCTGCAGCCTCTCTTACACTCAAGGTCTCGCTCTCCGCTTGGGGATTACAGTCATCAAGGACAAATTTCAACTGTCCCCAGTGAAGACACTGGAATTTACTGGAGCGGTCTTCGACACAACATCCTGTCAAGCTTCTTTCCCCCCCACAGGCTTTCGAAAATAAGACACCAAATCCAAGACCTTCCTCAGACCAATGTACCAGCACATCTAATACTGCAACTCTTGGCTCCATGGCGGCTGCCATTATGTTAGTACCACTGGCGAGACTGCACATGAGAATCCTGCAGTGGCTCCTTTCCGCACAATGGTCGTTTCTAACTAACCCAGTCGACCACATGATACGTCTTACAAACCATTACAAGGAAGAAATTTTAAGGTGGATGAAGTCACAAACGAATCTTTGGTGTCGACCATTCTGTCTTCCCCAGCCCATTGCCACGGTGACCACAGACGCTTCCCTGTTAGGGTGGGGGGGGGCACTTCCAGGGAAAGACAGTCCAAGGCACCTGGTCCCCCATGGGGGCCAATTTGCACATAAATGTCCTGGAACTGAGGGCAATTCTCTTAGTGTTGCAAGCGTTCCATGCATCCCTAACCTCTAGGACCATTGCAATTAATTCAGACATGTCAGTCGTCTGGTATATCAACAAGCAAGATGGAACCAGGTCTTACCCCCTGTGCTGGAAAGCCATGAGGATTTGGCACTGGGCGATAGCTTCCAACCGCTTTCTTATAGCAATGCACATCCCCGGGAGTTCAAACCTTATTGTGGACAATCTGAGCAGGAACATCCTGATGCCTCACGAGTGGTCCCTCAACCCTGTAACACTGGATTGGATCTTCCAACACTGGGGCAAGCCTTGCTGCGATCTGTTTGCTTCCCCCAAACTACAAATGCAGAAGCTACTTTGCCGTGATCCCCCCTCAGGAGGAACCACTAAGGGATGCTCTAATGCACGATTGGCCCCTGGGTCTTCTGTATGCCTTTCCCCTGTTTCCTCTCATTCCAAAATTTCTCCAGAAAGCTCAGAGGTTGAGAAGTAAAGTGATTCTCATTGCCCCCTACTGGCCCAGTCAAGTCTGGTTCCCATTTCTATGGTCTCATCTGATTCACAGCCCGTGGATCCTGGATCATTCCCAAGACCTGTTATCTCATCCTCAGGGACTGATTCATCCGAAACTCCACAATCTCAAGTTCACAGCTTGGTTCCTCCACTTCCAATGATTTCCAGGCTGTCTGACATCCCATCTCCTGTTCATGAAATTCTTCTGGCTTCACACAAACCTTTCACTAGGAAAGTTTATCCCAGTAAATGGACTAGGTTCTCTATTTGGGCCAAAGATAAGAACTTAGACCCTTTCTCTATACCTGTTTAAAAGATCCTACAATACCTGACTACTCTTTTACATGCAGGAGCCTTAGCATCGACGATCACTGTACATTTAGCAGCTATCACCAGTTTTCATAATGGACTTAATAATTCTTCGATTATGTCACAACGCCTATGCAAGACTTTTTTGAAAGGAGTATTACGTGTTAAACCTCTGGTCAAGCCTCCCTTAGAGCCCTGGGACTTGACTTTTGTACTTCAGTCTCTCACAGGTCCTCCTTTCGAGCCCTCATGGAAAACCTTACTTCTAGTAGCACTTACCTCAGCAAGAAGAGTATCTGAGCTTCAGGCCTTGAGTGTCAAGAGACCTTACTTGATCTTCCACATGGATAGGGTGTCCCTTCGTACTGACCCTTCTTTCTTGCCCAAGGTCATTTCTGGATTTTCCATTAACCAATCTATTGACCTGCCAGTTTCCTTCCCTCAGCATTCTAATAGAGGGGAGTACCTTCTGCACACCCTTGATGTGCATCAGTAGCTTTGTTGTTATTTGGACAGGACTAAATCTTTCAGGAAAACAGATCAACTGTTTGTGGCCTTTGCAGGACTCAGATTGGGTAAACCTGTTTCCAAAGTGACTTTATCCTCCTGGCTTAGAAATGTCATTACTTTTATTTACCAGCAGAATAAGCTATCCTTATCTTCCAGAATAAAGGCTCATTCTGCCAGATCTATGGCTACTTCTGTAGCATTTAATTCCAGAGCCTCTATGGATGATATCTGCACAGCAGCCACTTGGACAAGACCTCATACCTTTATCTCTCATTACAAATTGGATTTGGCCTGCAGGGGACGAGTATCTTTTGGTTTTATGGTGCTCAGGAATCCTTCCTTTGGTCCACTCAGGACTCAAGTAGCTGGGGACTCGGTCCTAATAGTAATTAATGAACAAAGATTTACAACATCAGATAAAGAAGTTATGTCTTACCATAACATTCCATCTGTGTTGTAGATCTTTGTTCATTCATTACTTCCCGCCCTCCTTCCCCCTGCCTGGACTCCTGGTGGAATTTAGGAACTCCTAGTTAGGATATTTTCTTAGACAGAGCCTTTTACTATTTTTCTATTACTACGTCTGTTATATAGGGGCAGACAAACTTGATCTGGAGTAACTAGGTGAGGGGCATTATGGGTAGGTCTTAGCTGAGAGTTTTTGTCTGATGCGAGCTTGGACACAGCCGTACCGGTTACGGGGACGGAACTGAGGTCCTAATAGTAAAGAAGGAACAAAGATCTACAACACAGATGGAACGTTATGGTAAGACATAACTTCTTTTTCATAAATGTTAATTTTTTTATCAGTTGTACCTGTTTGAGGAAAACTTTTTTATCCGTTTTTGTGTAAAATTCTGATCCTGTTCATCCCGTCTGTCTGATCTAACTGATGAGTCATTGAGCTGCTTGTCAGATCCATTCTGGCAAAACTGGTCATTATTATCACTTAAGTTTTGCTTGTGTGTGTGCATATGTGTGTGTGTGTGTGTGTGTGTGTGTGTGTGTGTGTGTGTGTGTGTGTGTGTGTGTGTGTGTGTGTGTAGCCAGTTATCATCCCTGATGAGTTATCTAAGAGATTACTAAGCCAAGCTTCATCAGAGAGGGAGTTCTCAGACATCCTCACCAGGCTTCCATCTGCCTCTTTTAGGTCTTTCAGCTCCTTCAGGAGTACCTCAGAAGCTGATTTGGATAGTATCATGTGGGCTTTCCTGAAGACTCCGATAAAGATGAGTACCCTCCCATCCACCTATGTCTAGAAAGGGTGGATAGGGCTAGCCCAGCATTTCCCTTCTTAGCTCCTTCCCCAGTGCATGTTTCAGCACTGGTGGTTTCAGAGCCATCTCTGGACCTGAAGTCTGCTTCCTTGGTGCTGACTAGTGTTTCCAATTTCTTTGCTGGGGATTCAGTTTGACACATTCGACCCCTTGACTCCCAGAACAGAGTTTGTCTTGGGCTGTCATATCAATGCTATGTCTTCATCACTGTCCTTTAATTTGTCTCATACACCTCCCTAGTCAGTGTCAAAAGGCATCAACACTGACTCCCTCCTCAAGACCTTACATCTTTTCAGTTTCGGAGTTGTCCTCTTCAGTATAACTCACCCCTCCCTTAAGAAGTGTGGATCCAGACACCAAGATGGGTTCCATGGATTATGTTGAGGTGGGTATAACCTTTCAAATTATGGGGAGGATAATTGCTTCTCCAGTGAGAATGGATGCACAGGCTTCCATGATGATTGCTGCACCCCTTGAACACCCTCTGTTATTTCTTTTGGCCTCATCATGCATCCATGGGTCAGAGCCACAGAACTGATAAGGACAGCACAGTTGCAGGATGTGCCATATCCCACCCTTACTCATCCCTCTGACATGCAAGAAAGAAAAAGGAGGCACATTGAATCCCTGTCAGAGTTGGTCACATAAGACCCTAGTCACCTCTGGAAAATGCCACTTTTGGCAAGATCCTTGAATTGATGCGGCACAGGGGATCTTGGTCCACCAACCCACTGTCTCAGGAGGGGTCACTTTTTGAGGCCTATGGCTCGGCTCATGTTACATCTTGGGTGGTCCCTCCTTTGGACTGTCTTATTGATTTGGCCATCAGGAGGTCATGGCAGTAGCCCAATATCTGTAAATCTCTATTCCATAAACCAGAAAAGAGTCTTAGACCCCCCCCCCCCAACAAGGACATAAACTATTGGAACAAGAGTTCCAGGATTGATTTGGTTATTGTGGCAATGGCTTCTGAGAAAGAGCTGAGTGAGGACAGAACTGCTGTTCACCCACCCAATAAGAAATGTAGGTTTGTAAACAGGTTAGGGAGGTAAGGATGTGCTTTGGCTATCTAAACAACTACATAAAGAAGACCCATTTCAGGATGGTCATGGTGCAGTCAATTTTACCTTGTCTACAGACAAATGATCGGATGTGCTTGATCAGTCTCCAGGATGCCTGTTTCCACATCAGAATAGCCAAAGCCTCATGGAGATTTCTGCACTTCTGCATGGGACTAGTTCCTTGCAGTTTTGGGCCCTGCTCTTTGGTCTCACCACAGACCCCTCAGTTTTCAAGTGCATGGCTGGTGTGAGAGCACTGACCAAACTGCAGAAGTGTGTGAACCAAATACTCCGCAATAAAACCACTGATATATTGATGCTGTAGAAAATGATGGTAGTCCACAAAGTAAAACAAAAAAGTTAATTTTAAGACAATAGAAAGCTGGTAAGCACTTTCATCAGGTCTGATGAAGTTCTTTTGTTGAGGACGAAAGTGCTTACCAGCTTTCTATTGTCTTACAATAAACTTTTTTGCTTTACTTTGTGGACGACCAGCATTTTTTACCGCATCAATATACCAGTGGTTTTATTGTGGAGTATTTGGTTTGCACACTTCTGCAGTTTGGTCAGTAGTTTATTTCTGTCTTTTGGGGTTTAATGTTGTGAGAGCACACCTTTGGCAACAAGAGATTTGAGTCTTTCCATGTCTAGAACACTGGCTCCTTTCTGACCAAACAAGGGAATCATTGGTCAATGCCAGAGAGTAATTCCTGCAGTTCTTCCTGTCCTTTGGTTTATCCATCTGCTACAAGAAATCTATTCAACTGACTCAGTTAATTCAATTCATCGGGTATCACCTGAATGCTGTGACCTCTGTAGTGTCCCTCTCTCAGCACAGAATTCAGACACTGAGGGACTGCATCCAAATTCTCCTTTTCTTTGATCATCCTGCAGCTGACCGAGTACTCCAGGTTCTGCGTCTGATGGCATCATATATATATATGTGTAAATATATATATATATATATGTGTGTGTGTGTATATATATATATATATATATATATATATATATATATATATATATATATATATAGGTATATATGTATGTATATATATATATATATATATATATATATATATAAATACACATACACACATACACACACACACACATATATATATATATATATAAAACAGAAGACTTCAGCGTAGACAACCATGCAGATCCAAACAAAGTTCAAGCATATAAGTGGCCAGTACAAACCAATTCAAAACTAAAACCACTGTGTAAAAGTAGAACGTAGTTTAATATGCACTCTAGAGGTAAGCGCTTTCACGATTGCTTCTTCAGACCATAAAACAAAGAGTGTTGCATTCATTTAAATGCATTTAAAAACATTAGTTACCAATCAGAGCGTTTCACTCAACGTCACTTCCCATAATATTGTTTCATGCAGTTACTTCATAAACATTCACATTGATCTCATCATTGATGAAATAACTAGATTTCAAAAGTAACAAACTGTATAAAAACCTTAATACAATTCGACCATGTAATAAAATATAATACGAAAATGACTGTGTCTCTACTTCATCTTCGTCCTGCCCTACATAATCCTCTCGTTAAACTACATACGTAACGCTAGTGCGCATCAGATGAATACCTGTATGCTTAAAGCGATAGTCTAGCGAAATGTGCTTGGATGAAAAAACAAGCGAGGATATATAAAATCAACATGAACATAAATGACACCTCCATCCCAATATATCATTCCTTAATATAGCAAGGTGATAACAAAACCATGTCCTAATATTTATATTGAGTCAATCCTATAATAAACAAACTGTATACATTAGACGTTGATGAAAATACTTCAAAGCTTCAAATGGATAAAATTTTTTTTACAAAAAACCAAACACAAGTTTTTATAATACCTCATGTAAAGCCAAACAAACTTAAATTCATATCCTATGGTATGTAAACAAAAAACTATCAATATAAAATTCAAACTTAAAATATATACCAACCATGTAATAATGTTCCAAAACCATCGACTAATACAGCTTATATTCCTAGCTATACATATTTACACAACACTGATGCAATGTGAAAACATCCATATTGTCATTAACTGCAAAAGAAGATCTCTATTGAGAATATAAAGTGCGGACATGTCTATGTTACTGCTGAACTCCAAGTCAACAGTGCCGCATAAGATACCTCATAACCTCACAAAAACCATGGTCAGATAGAACATCGCCAATAAAAGATGAAACATCCAATTATATTAAGT
This sequence comes from Protopterus annectens, assembly GCF_019279795.1. Classification (NCBI taxonomy): domain Eukaryota; kingdom Metazoa; phylum Chordata; order Ceratodontiformes; family Protopteridae; genus Protopterus; species Protopterus annectens. The sequence goes on from NC_056741.1 coordinate 362,474,624, forward strand.
ATCGGATAGCTGACTCAAAGAGCTCCTGTTACAGAGATGCCCAATATTACTTATCTAACCCTGAGGCTCCTATTACGGAGAACCGGCTTTATAGTAAACCTTTCGTTAAGTCCTTTGCCTACATCAGCTCTAAGCCGAATGATCCAATTCATCTCCTTCTACTCAGTGACATTATTGACATTCCCACCCCTAAAATTCGGGGTGATAATGTCAATCACCATAAACTCAAACATGTGCTCATGTCCTGTAGACATTACATGTTTAGCTAGAGCATTGGTAACTGTGCCTGTTCTGATGTTATACAGGTGCTCTCTAATCCTGTTCTTAAAAAGTCTGTCTGTTTTGCCAACGTAGAACGAAGAACATGCTATACAAGTGGCTATATAGACTACATGTTTAGAGTTGCAATCAGCTGCACATCTAAATTTATATTCTCTGCCTGTGTCCGGATGTGTGAAAACACCTGTGCTGTTAATAAAATTACAGTAGTTGCATGATCCACAAGGGACAGTGCCTATCTTTTCCAATGCCCTTCATTCTGATCGTGTGTGGCACAGCATACTTTTGATATTCATTCTATTCTTATATCTGAATTTGGGTCTATCACCTATGATTTCTGCTATTCGAGGGTCTGTAAGTAAGATCCCCCAATGTTTCTTAAAGATGTTGTAAATACTATTCCTATCTTCTGTATAATACATCGGCACCTTAATTTCGTTACAATAACTTCTCATAGTATCATGCTGTTCCTCTGTATGTTCAGAAAAGTAAGGCTTGGCTCTAGTTAACCTAAGAGTATCAATCTCGCATAGACCTTTATCAAGGTCCTTCACTGTGCATCCTCTGTGTCTAAATCTACCTTTCAAGTGGTTCAACTCAATGTCAAAACCATCCTCCGTGTTATTCAACCTACAGGTACACCGCTTGTCCCTTCACCACGTTATGAAAAACGTGGTTAGGGTGCATGCTACTCCTATGCAATACAGAGCCACTTGTATAGCATGTTCTTCGTTCTACGTTGGCAAAACAGACAGACTTTTTAAGAACAGGATTAGAGAGCACCTGTATAACATCAGAACAGGCACAGTTACCAATTCTCTAGCTAAACATGTAATGTCTACAGTACATGAGCACATGTTTGAGTTTATGGTGATTGACATTATCACCCCGAATTTTAGGGGTGGGAATGTCAATAATGTCACTGAGGAGAAGGAGATGAATTGGATCATTCGGCTTAGAGCTGATGTAGGCAAAGGACTCAATGAAAGGATTACTATAAAGCCGGTTCTCCGTAATAGGAGCCTCAGGGTTAGATAAGTAATATTGGGCATCTCTGTAACAGGAGCTCTTTGAGTCAGCTATCCGATACTTAATATAATTGGATGTTTCATCTTTTATTGGCGATGTTCTATCTGACCATGGTTTTTGTGAGGCTATGAGGTATCTTATGCAGCACCGTTGACTTGGAGTTCAGCAGTAACATAGACATGTTCGCACTTTATATTCTCAATAGAGATCTTCTTTTGCAGTTAATGACAATATGGATGTTTTCGCATTGCATCAGTATTGTGTAAATATGTATAAGCTAGGAATATAAGCTGTATTAGTCGATGGTTTTGGAACATTATTACATGGTTGGTAAATGTTTTAAGTTTGAATTTTATATTGATAATTTTTTGTTTACATACCATAGGATATGAATTTAAGTTTGTTTGGCTTTACATGAGGTATTATGAAAACTTGTGTTTGGTTTTTTGTAAAATATTTTTTATCCATTTGAAGCTTTGAAGTATTTTCATCAACGTCTAATGTATACAGTTTGTTTATTATAGGACTGACTCTTAATATAAATATTAGGACATGATTTTGTTATCACCTTGCTATATTAAGGAATGATATATTGGGATAGAGGTGTCATTTATGTTCATGTTGATTTTATATATCCTCACTTGTTTTTTCATCCAAGCACATTTCGCTAGACTATCGCTTTAAGCATACAGGTATTCATCTGATGCGCACTAGTGTTACGTATGTAGTTTGAGAGGATTATGTAGGGCACGACGAAGATGAAGTAGAGACACAGTCATTTTCGTATTATATTTTATTACATGGGTGAATTGTATTAAGGTTTTTATACAGTTTGTTACTTTTGAAATCTAGTTATTTCATCAATGATGAGATCAATGTGAATGTTTATGAAGTAACTGCATGAAACAATATTATGGGAAGTGACGTTGAGTGAAACGCTCTGATTGGTAACTAATGTTTTTAAATGTATTTAAATGAATGCAACACTCTTTGTTTTATGGTCTGAAGAAGCAATCGTGAAAGCGCTTACCTCTAGAGTGCACATTAAACTACGTTCTACTTTTACACAGTGGTTTTAGTTTTGAATTGGTTTGTACTGGCCACTTATATGCTTGAACTTTGTTTGGATCTGCATGGTTGTCTACGCTGAAGTCTTCTGTTATATTTTCGCATCTATCATTTTATTCAGCGTAGCATTTACCGACGAGAGTGTGGTTACTGTTTTTTGCTGTACATTTTTACTTGTGCTTTTGGCTACCACACCTCGAGAGGACATGGCTGAAGGATTAACAAAAGTTGTCGAATTGAATTATAGACTGGAGAATGTTATACCTATAAGTGATGGTAACAGCAGAGCTGAAAATGTTTTTCATAATATACAGTGGCACGAAGGATCTATTGAAATGGCCAGCAGTGAATTACTGGGCAGATTCATGAGCTTAATGATGAGCTCCAACAACGTGCTTTTGAACTACGAGTGCAGTAATGAGATTAATACGACTTCAGTTGAAGCAACAGACGCTGATGATATAAAAAAGGCGAGTGATCGTATGGAAGTGGATTTTTTAAAGCTTAAGCACCTGCAGTTGCAAAGACAACATTTCAAGGCATGTTTACAGAAGAAACTTGTACCAAGAGGGTTACGAGTGCTTAAGATGCCAACATATGGCACACAATATCCGGAGCTACTTGCTAAGTGGCAACAAATTAATTTAGAGGTAAGCGCTAAATATATGACTTTATTAATAGAATTCTTTAAACCTGAAGAAATTAGTTTGAGAGAATCTATATGTGCACAACAAATTGATCTTTATACACGCTGCAATAAGACTAGCGTTGATCTTTCTATGGAGACACTTATGGACAGTGTCTCTGTCTATGAAAGACTCTTACTTTTACAAAAGAAAGGTAAACTTGATAGAGATATCAGGGATTTCCCATTGGGCCACATGTTCACTTGGCCTAAGGTTATTAGAAATTTTGGACATAGAGAAAGTATGAACAAGTCTAACCAACCGATGAACGAGAATATGAGAGATGGTGATAATTCTAATGAGACCATAGAAACATGTTTGATTGATGCAAACAGGACTAATAGAGTGGGGGCGAAAGCTGTCCTTGATCCAGCTACTGTGACTACAGAGAGTTACAGAGTATTCACGAAACCCTCACACCGAAACAATAACTGTTCTGTGTTAGGTAATGATGATATATTACCAGCTACACCAGTTCGTACTACAACAACAGGGTCGACAGATGTATGACCCAAGACCAATACTTTTTTGGAACTGGATAAGATTGGGAAGTTTCCACAATTCCCTTTACCTATACCCACCCTCGAGAAGAACATGAGGAGAGGTCGTTCGATCAGCAGAGGAAGACAAAAACGGAAGCTCTCACACGAGAGGGTGAATGGACAGACTCTGAAGAAAATGTGGAACCATGCGAACTTAACCTGATCTGGAATATTTCAGACAAGGTGTTGAGCACACAAGAACAAGCAGTCCTTAATAAAGGGTTAAGCTTTATACCAACAGTTACAAGCCAACTAACTGATGTTATTGTTGATTTGAAAACTTTTACTAGAAATCTTTTGTTGAAATTGGAGTTGGGTAACAACACACCAATTGATGGTGAGGTATTTAAAAGATCTAGTACTTATATGCCGAGTAATAACCCTTTAATCCTAACCTTCGATAAAATGGTAGAGGATGATCTACATAAGTATTATAGAGAAGAATTTAATGGTAGATTTAATTATGCTAAAAACAACCTGACTTATGAAGAACGCCAAGCATTATATGGCTTGCAAGCTGACACTAATATTACTATACGTCCAGCAGATAAGGGAGGGCCTATTGTGCTTATGAATACTATCGATTATAAATCTTCGATGTTTGAGATGCTAGATGATAAGAGATTTTATAACATTGTGGACAAGGAGTATGTTGAGTTGAGAATTAATAATATTAAAGCAATGTTGGGAAATTTGGTCAAGACAGGTGTTATAACTAGGGAGTTGTATAAATATTTATATGTAGAGAATCCGATGACACCTATAATACATGGATTACCCAAAATCCATAAAAATGGAATAAATCCCCCCATGAGGCCTATTGTCTCTGGGAGGGGCTGGTGTACAGAAGCTTTATCAGTATATATTGAGAAGCATTTACGTCCCTTGGTTAATGACAATAGTAATATCTTAAAAGATTCTCAACAGTTCTTGAAAGATCTGTATTCTTTTAACAACATGTCATTAAAGGATTACAATGGGCTAATATTAGTCACCCTAGACATACAATCTTTATTTACAGTAATACCGAACTCTATAGGAGTACAGTCAATTAGAAATTATTTACAAAAGCTTGGTACATATAGTAATAATACAAGGGACTTGTTACGCTTGTTCCTGTCAACTGTTTTGGAAAACAATATATTCATGTTTGAACATACTTTATTTTCCCAATGTGATGGCGTGGCTATGGGCATGCCCTGTGCCAATAGCTACGCCAACACTTTCCTTGCGTTATGGGAAGAAGAGATATTATATGAAATGTCATCTTTCAAGGATAATGTATTATTCTATAAATGTTTCGTGGATGATGTTTTCTTTATATGGAATGGAGAATTAGATTTGCTCCATCGGTTTTCTGGATCAGATGAATCATACCACAAGCTATTTAAAGTTTAGTATGGTTGCATCTACCAGGAAAATTAATTTTTTAGATGTCTGTGTAGAGAGATTAAGAGATGGGTCATTCAACACCTATATCTATAGGAAAGAATGTTACAAAAACTCTGTATTGCATAGGAGTAGCATGCACCCTAACCACGTTTTTCATAACGTGGTGAAGGGACAAGCGATGCGTACCGGTAGGTTGAATAACACGGAGGATGGTTTTGACATTGAGTTGAACCACTTGAAAGGTAGATTTAGACACAGAGGATGCACAGTGAAGGACCTTGATAAAGGTCTATGCGAGATTGATACTCTTAGGTTAACTAGAGCCAAGCCTTACTTTTCTGAACATACAGAGGAACAGCATGATACTATGAGAAGTTATTGTAACGAAATTAAGGTGCCGATGTATTATACAGAAGATAGGAATAGTATTTACAACATCTTTAAGAAACATTGGGGGATCTTACTTACAGACCCTCGAATAGCAGAAATCATAGGTGATAGACCCAAATTCAGATATAAGAATAGAATGAATATCAAAAGTATGCTGTGCCACACACGATCAGAATGAAGGGCATTGGAAAAGATAGGCACTGTCCCTTGTGGATCATGTAACTACTGTAATTTTATTAACAGCACAGGTGTTTTCATGCATCCGGACACAGGCAGAGAATATAAATTTAGATGTGCAGCTGATTGCAACTCTAAACATGTAGTCTATATAGCCACTTGTATTGCATGTTCTTCGTTCTACGTTGGCAAAACAGACAGACTTTTTAAGAACAGGATTAGAGAGCACCTGTATAACATCAGAACAGGCACAGTTACCAATGCTCTAGCTAAACACGTAATGTCTACAGGACATGAGCACATGTTTGAGTTTATGGTGATTGACATTATCACCCCGAATTTTAGGGGTGGGAATGTCAATAATGTCACTGAGGAGAAGGAGATGAATTGGATCATTCGGCTTAGAGCTGATGTAGGCAAAGGACTCAACGAAAGGATTACTATAAAGCCGGTTCTCCATAATAGGAGCCTCAGGGTTAGATAAGTAATATTGGGCATCTCTTTAACAGGAGCTCTTTGAGTCGGCTATCCGATACTTAATATAATTGGATGTTTCATCTTTTATTGGTGATGTTCTATCTGACCATGGTTTTTGTGAGGTTATGAGGTATCTTATGCGGCACTGTTGACTTGGAGTTCAGCAGTAACATAGACATGTCCGCACTTTATATTCTCAATAGAGATCTTCTTTTGCAGTTAATGACAATATGGATGTTTTCACATTGCATCAGTGTTGTGTAAATATGTATAGCTAGGAATATAAGCTGTATTAGTCGATGGTTTTGGAACATTATTACATGGTTGGTATATATTTTAAGTTTGAATTTTATATTGATAATTTTTTGTTTACATACCATAGGATATGAATTTAAGTTTGTTTGGCTTTACATGAGGTATTATAAAGACTTGTGTTTGGTTTTTTGTAAAAAAATTTTTTATCCATTTGAAGCTTTAAAGTATTTTCATCAACGTCTAATGTATACAGTTTGTTTATTATAGGATTGACTCTTAATATAAATATTAGGACATGGTTTTGTTATCACCTTGCTATATTAAGGAATGATATATTGGGATAGAGGTGTCATTTATGTTCATGTTGATTTTATATATCCTCGCTTGTTTTTTCATCCAAGCACATTTTGCTAGACTATTGCTTTAAGCATACAGGTATTCATCTGATGCGCCCTAGCGTTACGTATGTAGTTTAACGAGAGGATTATGTAGGGCAGGACGAAGATGAAGTAGAGACACCGTAATTTTCGTATTATATTTTATTACATGGTCGAATTGTATTCAAGTTTTTATACAGTTTGTTACTTTTGAAATCTAGTTATTTCATCAATGATGAGATCAATGTGAATGTTTATGAAGTAACTGCATGAAACTATATTATAGGAAGTGACGTTGAGTGAAACGCTCTGATTGGTAACTAATGTTTTTAAATGTATTTAAATGAATGCAACACTCTTTGTTTTATGATTTGAAGAAGCAATCGTGAAAGCGCTTACCTCTAGAGTGCACATTAAACTACGTTCTACTTTTACACAGTGGTTTTAGTTTTGAATTGGTTTGTACTGGCCACTTATATGCTTGAACTTTGTTTGGATCTGCATGGTTGTCTATGCTGAAGTCTTCGGTTATATTTTCGCATCTATCATTCTGTTCGGCGTAGCATTTACCGACGAGAGTGTGGTTACTGTTTTTTGCTGTACATATATATATATATATATATATATATATATATATATATATATATGTATGTATATATATATGTATATATATATATTTATATATATATATATATATATATATATATATATATATATATATATATTAATGGTGCAATTTGCTTGTCTTCAAATGAGGATACTACAGCAGCTTCTAAGAGGTCAGTGATCTTTATGCTTCGCATCATCTCTCAGCTCCCATTACAGTAACTAATCTTTGCAAGGGAAATTTATGGTGGTGGCTATCTTCCCCCTGCATTCATTTGGAAAGACCTTTTGCTTTACTGGAAAAGCTCACTCAGACACTGCCATAGATTGCTGTGAGGAAAAGGTTAGTTTATTTTTGCTTTCTTACATTTTGCATTTGTTGCCTTTTTCTATTTAGTATATTGTGGTTTATTTTCTTTACACCGTGTTTTACTTTTATTCTGCTTTTAATTGCATATTTAAACTAGGAAATAGACCACAGCTGTGTCTCTTGTGAGTCACCCAGAAATTTCTTTTAGGGTTAATTACCTGTGAATTGAGGGTGGAGCTATGAATTAAGCCTTCTATTTAAGGGGTAAAATACAACATTTCGAGGCTTTGCTGGAAAATCTGACTCAGACTCTGCCATAGATAGCTGTGAAAGAAAGGTTAGTTTGCCTTTTACTTTCTTTTCTTTTGTATTGCTTCATTTCTGTTTTGTTTTTTTTTGTCTATTGTGGTTTATTTTTTTACATTCTGTTTTACTCATATTCTGCTTTTAATTGCATATTTCAACCAGGAAAGAGACCACAGCTGTGTCTCTTGTGAGTTGCACAGAAATTAAAATTTCCTCCACCCTCGCACCTTGGTGCTGTTGCGTTTTTAAAACTAAACTGTCTTTCTATGTGGCTGCCCCTTGTGTTAATTTGACCACATATTTCCTTCCCTCTCCTCTTTCAATGGCTGTTGTAAGCACAAAGTTATCATTTTAGAAATGACTCCCCTTCAGCTATTTACATTTATTGTTCACCCCACTATATTCCAGGGAGCCAGAATAAAATTGTGTCTACCTCTTTCCAATCTATCTTGTTCTTTTAAAATTCGTGGCTCTCCACTTAGATAGCTAAAGCTTAAGTTACTCCCTTTTTGTATCTAATTGCTTAGTGTACACTGCAACTCTTAGGATATTAACCCTTTTTCCCATCTTACCTTTAAAATCTACAACATCTAGTCCAAGAACACCACTTATTTTAGACCCCACAGATTCTGCCTCTCAGTAGTCATCTTGGGATTAGTTCCTTTTTTTTTGCTGCTTTTGAGAGAAGGAGCATAGGGCTGTTATTTCCTGGAGCCCACTGACCACCAGAAAGCCTGATAACAACTCCATAAGGTGCCAGCTTGGAATTTGTGCTTATTTTGCTCCTAGTGAGAGAAGGAGCAGAGTGCGTTGATTTATGACAGCTTTTGATTGGGCAGTGAGTGTCTGTGTTGGACCTTCCTGACTGGTCTGGTTGCTGCTCAAGACGTCTACCAGGAAAAGGTTACAACAAGCTTACAAACCCTTGCATCATCTGGATAAACCTGTTGATCACCAAAGAGCCTGTGGCATGCTTCACATCTTGGGACTGGTACTACAGTTTTGCCTCTAGTGAGAGAAGAAGCAATTGAACATTGTATCCAAGCAGCATTAAGCTGTGGTGAGACCAGCACTAGTAGTAGTCTTTCAGGCGAATCCTCTATTTTCATCATTCTTGACAAAGCTAATTCTTTCTTTTCAGTTAGTATTGCTTTATTTGCGGCTGTCTAACCTAACTTCAGAATATCTCCTTAAACAATTCATACATTAATCATCAGGGTTTATATCTTAGCTTTCTCTCAAGTGCTTGGCAGTGCCCTGTCTAGAAGCAGACACCGTGAGTTGACATTTTTCCTTTAAAATCACTCCTGAAATTTCACCAATAACTAGTTGCATACAGGGCAATGGCATCTAGTTTGCACTGATAAGCCCTGCCCCCAGATTTGCAAACAAGATATTTCTAACATTACTTTATATTCTCACTGCAACTGTTTAATCAATAAAAAGGCCTTTTGGTATGGATTTGAACTTTCCCACTATCTTCATTACCATCTTGGTGGATATGGGCATCCTGAGGCAATGTAGAAATTGCCTCATGGTTACTGACAACCAGTTAATTCCCAAACAAACAGATATGGTATATGAGAATTGTATTTACACAATGTCACTGGTAGCACAGTTCTCACATAAAAGCACTCCTAGTGTCAATGAAGTTGTCAGAAGTACACATGCTGCACCAGTCTCATACAATTCAAAGCAGACACATAGACCCACATATGTTGAGGCACTTAAAATGTAACCTTCTTAAACCCCAAACACCTCCTAGATAAAATACACCTGGCAGATACAATCAGCAGTCCCGAATGCACTCTAAAAACAACACCCACATCAGCACATACAGTCACATCTAATGGAGCCTATATTTCTAAGCCCACAAGGCAAGCCAGCACACAGTACAGCATTCTGGTCTTTGCGAGACACAGATATCCCTCTCACCAGACTGAGTAGGAAAAAGTCATGGTCAATTGCGTATCAGAGGCCAGGATCCACCACATTATGCGTGTACTCAGGTCATGGCACCACAAGTACCAGTATGACTCTGCCATAGTCCATGTGGTGTAGATTGCCTGAGACATACCTCCTTAGGCTATATGAAGAGAGACATCATAGTGATCTTGGAGTATGTGTCTCAGGCTGGTATGCACTTAGCATTGAGCAGCATTCTACCTTCTCAATGGATGATGCCACAATACGAACAGAAGATGACTGACTTTTAATAATTGGCTTAGTTTCTGGTGTCATTCTAAGAAGGTGCAATATTTGTCAGCATGGAAGGAGTTGGTCAACAGACCATTGAATATTAGCAAAACATTATCCTCCCCGTAGTACCTTTTTAGGCAATGCCAAACTGAAAGTACTTCCAACATATCATACCAAAACCAAGGAACTCTAAAAGGTGTTACTGCTCAATGCTAGGAATCTAAACCAATAAAATCCACACCCTACAAATTATCCTTGCACTAGAGAATGCTGTCATCTGTGTGGTCACTGACACATGCTTTAAAGCTGTGGAGAGCAGACCATCAGTGCAAGGCCACAATGCCTTCCGCACATTTAGACTGGCTACCACACAGACCGAGACCAAAGGTATAGGTGTCTCGATTTACATCAGAAATAAATCTACCTCAAATCTGGTCAAACAGGCAATGTAGTTGAGCTTCTCCACATTCAGATCACTACAGGCAAAATCCCATACCATTTTCTTGCATGATATAGGTCCCCCTCTATGACCCAGGAAACCCATAACATGTATTTAAGCTTATTGGAAACACTCACCATCCAACCCAATACCATATTCGTGGGTGACTTTAATTACCCCATATTAACTGGGAATCCTATATGACACCTAACAGCATAGAGATTCCTGGATTTTGTAAACACAAACTCCCTGGACCAGATTGGCACAGTAAACTGACCAGGGTGCTGCACACCACCTAGTGTAATGTCTTCTCTACTAAGGGTAGACCACAAATGGACTCTTTTTGAAGTAAAAAAATAAAACCTGGAATATTCAGGAACTACTCTGAGGCTAACGTCTTTCTATTAAGTGATAGCCTGGCAAAATTTCAAGCCCCTGTAAACCCTGCGAACACTGCTGCCTATGTGGTATTGTTTACAGAGTTCCTATACAAGCATGTTAATTGCTACATAGAGGCTGCTGTACTCACCAGGAAGAAGTACAGAACTAACTCAAGAAACTAAGGTTAATACTGCTAAATGCCAGAAGTCTTAACCTCAAGATGCACGCACTCGAAGCTCTCCTCAGTATGGAGAACATCGATATCTGTGCAGTGACAGAAACCTGGTTCAAGGCTCCAGAGAGCACCCCAGCACTACCAGGTTATACCTCATGTCATGCTTTTCGGCCACAAAACCTGGACCGAACCACAAAAGGAGGGGGAGTTTCCATATTTATCAAGGATATCCACACCTCCAGGTTAGTGGCATTGCACGAAGTATCGGAGACCATCCATGTGCAACTAATAGTGGGCAAGACTTCTTTTCAGTTTATAGCATCCTACAGACCACCCTCTCAAAGTCAGGAATCCCACTCTGCTTTCCTGAAAACATTGGAGAACATGAAGATCTCTCCGAACACCATTATATTGAGCGACTTCAACTACCCAAACATAGACTGGGAGCACTACTCAAGCCCCAGCACCTTAGCCCAAAGGTTCCTGGAAATTATAAACTCAAATGCTGTGGAACAACTAGTCACCACTCCCACAGGAGGGGATAACATACTAGACCTGATCATTACCAACATGGGGACTCTATGCTCCACACCTGAAGTATATCCCTCATTGGTAAGATCAGACCATAAATTAATTTCACTGGATGTCCATATCCCAACCCCACTCCCAGCCCAGAAAACCACAGTGAAAAACTTCTCAAAAGCGAACTTCTCACTTCTCAAAACTGAAGTGGAATCCTTCAAGGCCCCAGGGCCAGTGGAAACTATGGCCCAAACTGCAGAATCCTATATAAACGCATTCTACGGACATCTCCAGGAATGCATGGATCATGCTATCCCAAACAAAAACAAAACCCAAACATCCAAAGGCAGGTGTTCAGTTTGGTGGATCCCAGCCATAAATAAACTGTACAACAGAAGGAGGAAGATACTACATGATAGAGCAAAATCCCTAATAGGGAAGGCATCTCTGATCAGTACTAGCAAAAAATTACAATCCCTCATAAAATCCTCCAAGGCCAGCTTCGAGAGAAAAATTGCTCAGGACACTAAAGACAATCATAAGGCTTTTTTCAGTTATGTTAGGAACCTGGGATGCAACTCCCAGATTTGTTCCGAGTTGATTCTAAACGACAAAAGATACACTGAACCCACAGACATCGCCAGTATCCTGGCAGACAGGTTCAGTGCAAACTTCTCCACCTCCTCCCCCCAAAAAAAAGAGCAAGTATCTATCCCGGCAGAGGGCTGCCTCCCAAACATCTCTGATGCTCAGGTGAAGGCTGCCCTCTCCAAAGCAAAAAACACTGCTTCCATGGGACCAGATAGTGTCCCGGGTTGCGCCCTACATGAACTCCAAGAAGAACTAATCCCTCAAATAAAACAGCTGTACAATCTCAGCCTCACTACAGGATATGTGCCCACAGAATGGTGTACAGCAACAGTGGTCCCACTCCACAAAGGTGGAGCCTCTACGGACCCTGGAAACTATCGCCCCATAAGCCTGACTAGCTTAGTCTGCAAGGCTATGGAGAGGATCATCATGGAGCTCATAAACAAAGACATTGGGGACCTACAGACACTAGATCCTACCCAGTTCGGCTTTGTCAAGGGCAGATCCTGCCTTTTGAACCTGGTTGACTTCTTCAAAACAGTCACCAAAGCCATAGATGAAGGGAAGGTAGTCCACACAGCCTATCTGGACCTAGCAAAGGCATTTGACACAATACCCCACTCGGGCATCATAGATAAGCTATCCAGCTTAAATATAAACCCCTATGTCACAAGATGGGTTACAAACTGGCTCAAAGACAGAACCCACAGAGTGAGAGTTGCTGGAGCCATGTCAGACTCGAAACCGGTCACAAGTGGCATCCCACAAGGTTCTGTCCTGGGACCGCTCTTGTTCGGTATATACTTTTCCAAGGTACAGGCCAACATGAGAGGACTATGGCTCACCAAGTTCGCAGACGACTGCAAACTAGGCGCCATAATCAACTCTCCAGCTGAGACAAACATCCTTCAAAAAGGTCTCACAGAGACGGATAACTGGTGCCAGAGCCATGGTCTAAAGCTAAATGCCAAAAAGTGTATAGTCATACCCTTTGGCAAAAACAATGTGCCCACAAATTACCACATAGGCAGTAATCCATTAAGTACAGAGAAAGTAATTAGGGATCTGGGGACCCAAGTTGATAGCAATTTCTCCTTTGACAACCACATTGCCAAAGTGGTTAGAAAGACCTTTTACATAGCCCACCTCATCATGAAAGGATTCACATCTAGATCAAGAGAGGTAATCGTGCCCCTTTATTCATCCCTCATCAGGCCCATCATAGAATACAATGCCCCTTTTGGGATGTACCTTACCCGACACCTGCAGCAATTAGAAAGACCCCAAAAGTACCTCACCAAGAGGATCAAGGGACTCAAACAGATGCCATATGCTGCTCGGTTAAAAAAACTCCAGCTCTACTCAGTTGCATACCGCCTACTTCGAGGCGATCTATGCCTGACTTATAAAGCTATGTCCAATCCAGAATTAATGGACATGCTCCACCTCAGTAAATCTAAATCCCTTAGAGCCACACACTCGAGGGACTTGAACCTCAGCACTGAAATAAATAAAACTTGCTGGAAGGACAGATTCATAACCCAGAGGCTCCCTTCGCTCTGGAATAGAATTCCAGTTCATGTTAGGCAGAGCACCTCACTGAATCTCTTCAAGAAGAATCTTGATGAGTGGATGGGGGATCGTAGGTTTGTCCCAGGGATTATTTCCGTGTCACTATTAGACAGAGACACAGCAAACTAAACCTTAAAAAGGGCACAGTATACTCAAATCAAGGGGTGGCGTAAGCCAAACAAAATTGGGCTAGGCTTATAATTGCCCCAGGGCAGATAGCCTAGTATGAACCTATGAACAAACCTCCCTGGTGGAATCACAACAATAGTAGGCTGTATAATAGAAATATGAAATTCATGGCAAAAATTAGGAAGTGTATTATCCAGCAGGATAAAAGCACTGTCACCAAACTAAATGGACAACTCAGAAGACAAATAGTGTACTAAAGAAAATTTTAGATAAATTTGCTCTCTCTCTCCCAGGCCAAGGACAGTCACAAGGCATTATTTAGCTATCCTCAAAGGCAGTACACAATTGTGTGCAGATCTCATTGTTATTGGAGTCACTTATACTGACCCAAAAGATAGAGCAAACCTACTAGCCAACAAATTCAGCTCCAGCTTTGCCTCTCTCACTCCTCACCCTTCCCTCAGGAAATACCATTAAATATAGCTCCCCTATTATCACTAAGGAACAGGTCCTTAATGTTCTCTCTAAGGCCAAGAACACTGCATCAATGGGCCAAGACAATATTCCAGGATGCCTTCTAAATAGCATGAAATATGATCTGTCAGGCCTTCTGGAATTGCTATTTAACTGGAGCCTCCAAAAAGGCTTTATGCCTCATGAATGGGGGACAGTAACAGTCATTCCTGTGTGCAAAGGTGGGCTGTCTACAGACTCTGTAAACAATAGGCCCATAAGTCTCACTTATCACATATGCAAAGCCATGGAAATGATCAGTAATGATATATGGATGAGGGCAGAATGGTTCACACTACCTACCTTGACCTGGCCAAGGCATTTGACACAATACCCTACTCGAGCATTTTTGACAAACTTAAGAGATTATGTGTTAACCCTTATGTCACCCAGTGGATAGCCAGCTGGCTCACAGAGAGGACCCAGGAAGTTTAGAATTGGTGAATCCACGTCCTATAAAGAGGCCAGTTACAAGTGCCTTAGGGATTTGTCCTGAGACTGTTGCTTTTTGACATTTACTTCTCTGAAGTCAAAGCCAGTGTCAGTGGCCACTGGCTGACTAAAGTTGCAGATTGCAAATTAGTAGCTGTCATAGAATCCCCCACTGACACAAATGTTCTCCAGGAAGAGCTGACACAGACAAATAATTTGGGTCAGAGCCATGGACTAAAACTAAATGCCAAAAAATGCATAATAGGATCATTCAGGAAGTCCTCCACTGCTGGTAACTGTCCTATTCACAACACATCCCTAAAAGTGGACCCAGTAGTGAAGGACTTGGGAGCACACAGGCAGTAATCTAGCCATTGACCATCACATGTCTACAGAAGTGAGGAAATCATTCTATGTTGTGCAACTTGTAAACAAAGGTATGGCATCTAGGTTCAAGGAGGTCATTGTTCCACTGTATTCAGCATTCATCAGACCTATCACTGAGTACAATGCCTTCTTTGATATGTAACTAACCAGGCACATCCAACAGGTGAAACGTCCACAGAGGTTTCTCACTTGAAGAATACAGGGCATAAATAACATGTCTTGTACAGACTGCCTCAAGGCCCTGAGCTTGTATTTTGTCTCCTACAAGCTGTTGGGAAGATCTGTGCCTGGCATACAGGGCATTGTCAGACCTCACTCTGGACCTCCTGCATAATCACAAAACAAACAGCACCAGAATTACCCATTCTAAAGACTTAAACCTTGCCAGTGATACAAATGGTACCTGTTAGAGAGAGAGAGGTATGTATCCCTGAGACTACCCCGTCTCTGGAACAGGCTTCCCATCCATGTGAAGCAGAGTTCCTCCGTAACCCAATTCATGTGCAGCTTGGACAGCTGGATGGGAACAGGAAATTCATGACTGGTTTGGCACCTGTGTTTCTAATGGACACAGGCAGCCTGCAAATGGATCATCTTCCAGGGCCCAGATTTTAAATGTTTTATCTCTCAAGATCCTGCTTACACTTATTAAAGGTACAAGAATTTAATCAGAGATTTGGGATGCATGGCTAGGCTTAAAAAGGCTCTTGTGTTTGTTAGCCTAGTACACACCTGTGAACCTATACGGTCTCCTGTAGTGGTAGTGACTGTGACACCTCTTCCTTGTGGTGGTGGGGAGGTGTTATAAGGGAAGGATGGTCTAAGGATTATGACATTTTTAAGAGGTTAACCATCACATCATTGTCTTTGAGATGCAGGCAGTCCAACTTGCGTGGAGGAAGAACTGAAAGATTTCCTTCCTCCAGAGGTGATTTCTATCCAAACTGATAACGGGACAGTGGTTTGTTGTACCAAAAGGCAGAGAGGAACTAGATCATATTGCTAATGCTGGAAAGCAATGAAAGTGTGACAATGGGCCACTGCTTTGGATAGCTTTCTAAAATACAGCACATTCCTGGGAAGGTCAGTTGTGTGTTTCTTCCTTCCCACCTTGGCATCCTGGTAAATCTTTTCCTACATCTAGGTTCTCATTTACTTCAGTGGCATGAGATAACTTCGGACAAGTGATTCTGAGAATCATTCAGAAAGGCTGCAGTTGACATTGAGAAGTCCCTTCCTCCTTTTTTCAGTGGATTCTTCCTTGTCCATCAAGCCAAATTTCCCTGTATTTTCCAGTCCTGGAATGAATGCTGTGTTTAGGAGTCATACAACAAGTTCTCCCAGAGCAAACAAGGAAAGAAATTTATTCAAGAAACTATCTGGTGCCAAACGAGGAAGTGACTTGGAGACCAATTCTAGACCTTTCTTTACTAAATCTTCACATCAAAGTCCCAAAGTTCAGAGTGTTTTCCTTTCAGCCTGTGTTCCCTCTGCTCTCACCTCACAGTTTGTGGGTAACTTTGAATTTAAAAGATGCCTATAATCACATCCTAGTTATCAAATACATCAGACAGCTTTTAAAATTGTCATTGTTTGGCTTACATTTTCAAATGTTCATCATTAGATTAATGCTACAGTAGCCTTAAACAATATAGGACATCTTGCCAAGGGTCAAACCCATTTGGCAAACTTTTCAAAGCTCTAGGTCTCCTTCCATTTGTTCTAGCCACTGGTAAGCATGAGGGATGTAGAGAAAAGAATGGCTATGGCACCAAATACTTCAGAACTTTTTTGCCTCTGAAGATTGTGCTCCTCTGTGGACATCCACAGGTTGGTGAGCTAATGATTTCCTTTAAGCTAGGCAGGTAAATTCCCAATTGCAAATTACCTGATACAGGGAGCAAAAAAAGACAGCTGCATTTTCCTCAACCTGAACCTTTCCCTCTTGTTTTGCCTGCCTTGGAGTATACCTGTTTTAGTTTGTTTGTGTCTTTTGGCTTTTCCCGGTTAGGGGTCGCCACAGCGGAATGCCGGTCCGCTAATGATTGGCAGTAGATTTTTACCTGCTGGCTTGCCGGGCCTAATGCCCAACCTTCAATGAAGGAACGCCCATTCACGCATGTCACCACACAGAAGATGCTCTAACTGAGAATCGAACGGGCAACATCTAACTGTGAGGTGACAGCGCTACCGCAGCACCACCACCGCAGTTCAGAGTATACCTATTTTAGTAGACTGCATTTTTCCTGACAGTCAGCCATCTGCTCATGAAAAGTCTGTCTAAAGTACCACAGTCGCATTAGTTTTTTTCCTCATTCCAGGGTAGGTCATGCAGTAATTTCCTCTTCCTTGCCAAAGTTTGCTTCTACCAAGCTTCTGTCTGCTGCCATCCTTGCCTCTCCTGACAAACTGGGAAAGGTTTTGCATACACTGGTGAAAAAAAAACAAAGCTTTTTTTCCCACAGTGGGCTTCAAAATTGTGAATTATTGTGTGAATATGTTTGTATTTGCTAACTTGTGTTTGCTGGCTTCCTTTGATAACTTAAGGAATTTGATTGCTGATATCCCTTCTTCCAATAGTAGGATTTATGTGTGTTTGTTAGTGTCTGCTACACTGCAGTTAATCAAACCTTCCTTGAGATGGGCTTATGACACTGCTGCTTTTTCCAATGCTGATGTCATGGCCACTGTTTTGAGATGATTTGCTTGCTGTTTGGTCCTTCCTCTGCAGAAGTCCTAAAGGAATTTGATGAAGGGAAAAGTTAATTCAATGGGTTACCCAGAGTTTTTCAACCTTCCTTTTCCCTTTTTTTTCTTCCAGTTAAGGCTTTTCTTTCAGAACACAGAGCAAGTGTACACACCACATTCAAATAAGAGTGATGAGAAGGTCAAAGAAGAAAGAAGGATCCTCCCAGAACCAGAAACAACCTAAAAAATTAAAATGGGTATATGACTTCTCTTTATCCCCCTTGGCAACCCCATAAATGTTATCCCAGTTTTTAGGTCTTCATTGTCCTTTGTGGCACTGGATAACTTCAGATAGTTGTGTTTTGAATCATTCTAAAAGGTTACAGCTTGCAGTGGGACTCTCTTCCTCATTCTCTACATCCTTCCAATCAGACTGGCCTGTTCCCTCCTGTTCTGCATAAGAGAGATGCCGTCTTGGGGGTAATGGAACCTGTTTCCCTAGATCAAAGAGGGAAATGATTTTATTTAAGAATTTTTCTAGTACCAAAGGAAGAAGGAAGGAACCCAGAGATCTGTCCTAATCTATCTTTTGTAAACCACCACATCATATTTCCAAAGTTCAAAATGCTTTCTCTACAGAGTCTGTTACTCTCATTCCTTCTTCCAGTTTTCTAGTAAATTTGGAATTAAAAGGTGTTTACCATCACATTCCAGTCACCAATAATTTGAGGTACTTTTTTGCATTTTCAGTTTGCTATACTGGTGTGGTTTTAAAAAGGAGTTAAATTTCATAGGTGATTACTAGGCTAATGCTGTGGATCTTTGGATTTTGAAGCCCCAAGTCATTTTATAGATTGCCTCAGTCCATAAGGGACATGGGTAGTACCCCGGGAGTGAATTTACAGTTTCCCATCCATTTATCCAAATTCTTTTTGAAGAGAATGAGGGACAGGCTTTGTTTTACAAAGATGGGAAGTTTATTCTGTAGACGAGGTCGTTTTTGGGATATAAATCTGTCTTTCCAGCAAGTTCTGTTAGAGTCACAAACAAGGATCAGGTCCCCGGAATGTGTATTCCGTGTATAGTTTTTCTTGCAAATATGTAACATTTTCATCAGTGCTGGATCAGAGAATGCCTTGTAGGCCAGGCAAAAGTCACCTCTCAATAAACAATATGAAAAAGAGTAAAGGGATAGGGTCTTTAGTTGGTTTGCATAAGACACACATCTTACAGTTTGTATATTTTTTTTTATTGAAAACCCTCTGGGGTTCCTCCAGTTGGTGTAATTGCCTAGTTGGGTACTTACAGAAGGGAGCATTGTAGTCGATTATGGGCCTGATGAGGGCTGAGTACAATGGCACTATGACTTCCTTTAATCTTGATGGCATGCTTTTACTTTTATGGTGAGCCACACAGAAGGATTTCCTCACTAGCTTAGCTTACCTGGTGGTCAAAGTTTAGGTTACTGTCTATCTGTGTTCCCAGGTCCCTCACCACTGGGTCTACTTTTAGGGCTGTGCCATCAATATTATAATTTGCATGGATATCTGATTTGCTGAAGGGTATTGTTATGCATTTTTTAGCATTTAGTCTTAGACCATGGTTTTGGCACCAGTTGTTTGTAATTTTTAGACCTATTTGTAGAATGTCAGCATCATTTGGAGATACACTGATTGCTCCCAGCTTACAGTCGTCAGCAAACTTGGTGAGCCAGAGGCCTCCAACATTGGCCTTCACTTCAGAGAAGTATATATCAAACAGCAGGTGTCCCAATACTGAGTCCTGTGGGACATCACTAGTAACAGGTTTCTTAGTGAGGTGGATTCTGCTAACTGGATAACAGTGAGACATTTTGCTATCCATCTGACAATGTATGGGTTTATGCCTAACTCAGTAAGTTTATCTATGATCCTCAAGTGGAATTGTGTTGAAAACCTTGGCCAGGTTTAGATAAGTGGTATGTACTGTTTTACCCTCATCCATGGCCCTCGTGGTTTTCTTGATGTCTACCAGATTGAGCAGGCAAGACCTCCCCTTAACAAAGCCAGATTGGGTCTGGTCCAGTGTTTGGAGAGTTCTGATTTATTCACCTGACTAATAATGACATAGTTTGTCTATCAACTCAGGTTTTCCCTTCTCGCTGCCAGCCCCCAAGAATGTAATTTTCACCTGAGGGTCTGCAAGGAATTCATCCATCTATTAGGAACTTCCCAAGAAGATCCTATTGCCTTCAGTCAAAACAGACAGTTAAAGAATTTCTGATTTAGGGCTCTCTGTTTGGAAGACAGATGCCTTTTCATTCACATGTATGGGAATGTTCCTGTATGCTTTTACACCATTTCCTCTACTAACCAGAGTTCTTTTCAAGATTGAGATGGATTATCCTATGATAATGGTGATGATACCCCTTTTGTCCCAAGTAACAGTAGGTGTTCATCATTTGATCACTTTTGCAGTATACTTATATGGGCTATATTCTGCATAGGATGTAACAGCCAGCCAGCTTCCAAAGCTTATGGACATATTCCATGCACCTAGACTATTAGCAGCTTGAGGAGAGCTGAAGAAAACCAGCGCTTTTGGTGCCAAGCCCTTCAGAGCTTTCCTGTCACTGAACAGTGCTCCTCTTGTTGGCTTTCGAGGAATGAGAGTAGGCTAACTGTTTTGGTTGCTAAGTAGATAACATCACCTTGTGGGGGAGGGGGCTTCCACATTTTATTTTTCATACAGAAATGTAACTTTTTCTGTGACATAATTTACTGCAAAGTATTTTTATTGACTTTGTCAATTTATACTGTGAAGTGTAAATTATTACTTTTGTGGGGAAAAAAGTTGTTTAAATTGTTATTGTTTTTCCTTAGTGTAACTTGAGTTAATTTTTTGGGTGCATTTCACTATTTTATTGGAAATAATTACTTTTTAACACTTACCTTTTTCACAACATTTGTTGACAGTCTTGCCAAGCCTTCAGGCATCATTTTTGGGTTCACTGTGGTGTCAGCTTTGAAAATTTCCAAGCAGCCTTTGGCCCTTCAGCAGGCTACACATGTTCTTCAGGTGCAGATGGATGACTCTGATGTGGCCAATTCCAGTTCTTCCAACTATTTTTCCTTTTTTTCAGCTACCTCTGTTGCAGTCCTTAAAAACCACCATGGAATGGGTATTTGACTAGTCCTCTGCAGCTTTTGGAGTGCCACTGATGGGTAAAGGAGAACCACTTTTGTCAGTCTCTGAGGAAGGAGCAGGGAATAGTCCCTCTGCTTAGCCAGACTGGAATGCCTGTCACTAGGAGGATTTGCCTGTCAGAAGTTGGGTCTGCTTCTATAGAAATTTATGGGAAAAGAAGCAGAAAATTAGACGTGTATCATCCCGTCTGTTATTTTGGGCAGGAGTGATTGTCTCAAGGTGTACCTCAGACTCTTGACCTTCCCAGGTCTGGTGTTACTGATAAGATAAAAAGAAATTCCTTATTGTCTGAAGATTTTCAGAATAACTGAGCAGGTAACGACTGTGACAGGGCAACTTCTGCTTGCCCTCCTCAGGTGTCTGATCCTGACTGTGAGGAGTTTTTCTTTTGACAGTCCTTTAGAAGGATTTTTTTCTGAACCTGCATTCAGAATGAACCATTTTTTAATGGGAACATCATAATATTCAGTTTTTCTCTAAAGAACTATTCTGATTTATTACATCTGGAATTTCCTGATCCTACTCCAGTTCTTCCAGTATTAGAAGATGTCTTTATTACAGAAGGTAACTTGCATGACAACCAGCCTGCTGCCCTTAAGAAAGCAGATAGACTGTATAAAATTCCTCACTCTTACACATCTTGTTCATTTTGCTTTCTAACTCCAGATCTGACCTAGCAGTGATTTTTTTTGGTAAGCCCTGCTGTTGCTAAACATAAATGTAAATGCAAATCCTTCTACTTCTGATAAAGATGAGAAAGCTTTTGAAAGATTTGGAGGTGGGAGTGTATTCTTATGCTACACTTATTTTTAGAATTCTTAATTGTCATGCTCAAATGTTAAAGTTTTCCTGCTTTTTCTGAGAATATGAGGAACATTGTAGCTTCTTTTCCCTCTTCTGAGAAAAAAATAAGTTGGTGCAGTCTTAGTGCTTTTGTGTCACAAGTGATTAAAGAATGTGCTTATGGTTCAACTGATGCTTTTTTCAGAGCTGCTGCTACTGGAACTGCTATGAGGTTTTCTTGGTTGCATGTACAAAACCTACATGCGGTTATAAAAGCTGAAATTTTGAATTCCCCTTTCTTTAGAGAAGTTGCATATGGACCATCTGCTGCAGTGGTCCTGAAATCGTGATGAGAGAAGGAAGCTGATTTTGGGAGTTTCTCAGATTTTTCAGTCTTCCTTCTCTAAATGTGTGAAGACTTCTACAGCTACCTCTGCTCTAGCTTACAAAAAGCAAAATAAGATGAAGCAAGTTGCTGGAAAGCAGACTTTTTAAAAAAGTAATGACAAGGAGGTTCCAAAAAGAAAACAGGAGCTCCCCAGTAACGAGGACAGTCCAACAAGCTTTTAAATTTCCCCCCAAAACTGGCTGTCCATTTTTCTCTCTCTCTCTCTCTTTTTTTGCATCACATAATCTCAGACAAATAGGCTTTTAATGATTCATCAGGGATACAGATGGCAGTGTGAATCTTTCCCTCCTTTTTAGAGGATTCCTTCTCATTTGCCGGACCAGACTTTTTTATCTCCTGTCATTCAGTATTTGCTAACTCAGTGAGTGATAGAAGTTGTTTTTCCTTCTTGAATAGTGGAAAAGGTTTTATTTAAGCATTTCTGGTTCCAAAGAAAAAGTTTCTTGAAGACTAGTTTTGGATCTTTCCTTTCTAAACCAGTTAGTTAAAGTTCCAAATGTTATCCCCTTGGAATCTGTCACCTCTAATTCCTCTTTTTAATTGTCTTATTAACACTACATTTAAAGGATGATCTGATGTCAATTTTCATTTTATCCTCGACATATGGGATCTGTTCTGAGTTTTGAAACCGATTCTGCCATTACTACAGCTCACAATAGCCAAAAACTCTCAAGCTTAACCCTCATCCTCTCCTAGTTGCATCATTTCTCATTTGCCGCTTTTCATGACAAATGCATTCGCCATTTCTCTCGGGCTAAGTGTTGACTAATTTAATATTTACACCTTTTTGGAAAAGTTTCTAATTCTTTATTGGTAAGCTTATTACTTGTTAAGCTACCCACTACTTTCTAACCCTTTTTTGAAATTGTCCTCTCCTCCTTTCTTCTTCCTGTCCGTACACCTCAGTGTAGTCTGAACTATTGATAGTTTTTTTCTTTTTCCTCTTCCTTCTGCTTTCTCCTTCCAAAAAAAAAAAAAAACTGTTTCTTATTATAGTATGTGTTCCTAATTTGTGAGGCCTTTCTACTTGTGTATGTGTGTGTGTGTGTGTGTGGGGGGGTATATAGCTGGCTTGTTCACGTCACTGTCAAAACTTGAAATCTCTTCAATATGGCTGAAAAACCTAAGCTGGTTTTAAAAGATGCCACAAATGTGGGCACAAAATTCTGATGTCAGAGAACGTTTACTGTGTGTATTGCCTGGTCCCCGTTCACCTTCAAGATGACTGCTTTATATGTCATAGTTTCAGTCAAAGGGCACGAGTACAACAATGAAACAAGCTTATTTTGAAGGGTATGCTTCCATCAGCCTTCAGTGATTCTTTTATCTGGTTCCGAGAAAGCCAAGATCAAGACTGATGTGCCTTCCTCTTCTTCATCGTCTTCTTCCAAAGCTTTGGAGAAATCAAAAAAGAGAAGCCTGTTGGTGCCTTCTAGTCTGTCGGCGCTGTCCTTAAAAAGGGCCAAGTATTCAGTTCCCTTGGAACTGAGAGACTCCACTACTAAAACTTTGATTTCAAAGGGACCTATGGAACTGAGTTTATTGGAACAGACAAAGTCTCCAGCACCTAGCATTTTGGTGCAGGAGCATTTGGAATCTTCGACAGCAAATTTACCAGCGCAACCATTTCCTTCGATGCTGACTTCTTTGGCACCAAATAAGCAATTTGAGGAGCCATCCTTTATGAGTCTTCCTAGAACTTCATATTCACCCTCTATTGACCCCTTTGCATGAAGGCTGCCTTTGCCCTTTGTGGAAAGTGTGATGCCTCTACACTGGCCCAGTAATCAAGGAGCCTCAATACTCACCACTAACACCCAGTGAGGGACATGCACATTGGGAGAATGACAAGTATTCACACAATAAAGTACAATTTCCCTTAAGAGCACGCAGAGATCACAGTCAGTCTGGGGCTGGTTTCTCCCTCTTTCTCCAGATCCCTAGTAAGACTCCCCACTGGCACAGCTATAGGGTTAAGATCTCAGCTGAGTTGTTAAGCCAAGACCTCCAGCACCCTCTCTATCCAACCAGTGCTTCGTGTCCCTGCCCAAGTAGCTGATACACACACACACAATTTTGAGATTTGATTTACATACCAACACACAGACACTCCTGGGGAAGGCTGGCACAGGTTTCCTAGCTATGCCCCCTTCTGCCAAGACTAGAAGGTAGTTACCACCACCACCAACCAGCTCTTCATCAGCTACTCTTAAGGCCATTCCCAAAGGGTGACCAATTCTACTGTGTGATGTTACTATTATCCAGATGGTATGTGTGACCAAACTTTTAAGGCTATTTAAGATTGGCCTGTACAGTGTCACCAAATACATATGCAAGTACGCTAAGAGCTTAATTATCTGTAAACAAACCACCCATGATTAAAAGGTTTAAATATATTTAATAATAAATAATAAAAGCACAAGACAATACTCAATAACTCAACACCATGACAACATAGTTCAGTCACAGCTAATACTTAAAACAACATTGCAGGACCGTCTCATATAAATACAGAAAACATCTAGACTAATCTTATTGTAAAATATATCTCTGAGAGATACTATGATCTAAGTATTACTTACAGAACAAGGCAGATACAAATGAGAAGTGCTGAAGATGGATGTATTCAGATCCAAAACAAGATACAAAATGCACTGACTTTCTCTCTCAGGTAATTTTTAAATTACTGTCAAACATTACTGCTGGATTATTTCAGATAACATAATTCTTTTTGACCTCTGCATTCAGTTCCCAGGCTAATAGATGACAACAGAATTTAACATTTCTCTGTGAAAAATACTTATCTCTTAGAAGCTTGCCCAGGACTGGAAGTCGTAAAACAGTTACACAGTTTTACATTTGAAACCTGTAATTATTTCTGTTTCCAGACAATAGGAAAACCTACAACTCTAGACAGTGTGTCTGCTGTGAGCTGAAACAGAGATAACAGAATTGTAAACAATTTCCACTTATTTTCTTAGAGTTTGCAAGTTAACTCTGTTCTTTTCCAGCAAGGTACACTGTGGTTACATTCTTGAAGCTCAGCACATAACATAGTTTAGCATAACATTTGTAAGACAGGCATACTAACCATATTACTAGTCACAAATGACACAGAATTATTTACAAAATTCCAGCGAGCTGGGCTGGCAGCCTTCACACTTCTTCTCCTGTGAAAACTCAAGCTAGTTTTTTAAGTGACCCTTGAGAAACGTTACTTGAGAGGGTTGAGCCTCTCTGGGAATACCTTGCCCCATTCCCTGTCTTGAGACCCCATCTGCATTGGCATTGCTAACCCCACTGCGGTGCTGCACTGTCATATCACATGCTTGCAATCCTAGGTTCCACCTTAGCAACTTGTCACTTTGCTGGCTGGCTCAATGTAACCATGTTAGGGGATTGTGGTCTGTAACTACAGTGAATTTCCTTCCATACAGATAAGGCTGAGGTTTCTGCAGTGCCCACACTATGGCTAGACATTCCTTTTCTACAGCTGCATAGCATTCCTCCCTGGGTTGGAGCCTACTACTGAGATAAACCACTTTGTGCTCTTCTCCCTCTGAAGAAATATGGCTAAGTACAGCCCCCACCCCATGGTTTGAAGAATCCACCTGCACAAAAAATTCTTTGCTGTAATCTGGACTGACTAACACAAGGGGACCTCCCAAAGCTCCTTTAAGCATCTGGAATGCCTGCTCACATGCTGGGGTCCACACTACCTTATCTGGCCTGTTTTTGCTTGTCAGGTCTGTGAGAGGGAGCAGCTATGGTATTATAACTGGGAACAAACTTTCTGTAGTACCCTGCTGTTCCTAAAAATGCCCTCACCTGCTTTTTGTAACAGGTGCAGGCCATGCCTGAATGGATTCCACTTTGTTCGGTTCTGGCCTGATCTTACCACTCCCCACTCTATGTCCCAGTAGGAGACCTCTGCCATACCCATCTGACATTTGCTGGGCTTAATGGTCACCCTACCCTCTGTAGTCTTTCCAGCACCTCCCTGACATGCTGAAGGTGCTCTTGCCAGGAATGGCTGTAGATGGCAATATCATCTAGGTAAACAAGGGCAAAATCTCCTGCTAGGATACGATCTACCAGCCTCTGGAAAGTCACTAGGGCATTTTTCATCCCAAAGGGCATCTTTGTAAACTCATACAAGCCACAAGGAGTCACAAAGGCTGACCTCTCTCTAGCACTGGGAGTCAAGGGCATCTGCCAGTAACCCTTGGTAAGATCAATGGTGGTAAGATACTTAGCCCCACCCAGATGGTCTAGGGCTTCATCTGTCCTAGGCATGGGGTAAGCATCTGACTGTGTGACTATTTAATTTCCTGTAGTCCAAACAGAATCTGGTGCTGCCATCCTTCTTTGGTACCAGCACCACTGGGGAGGCCCGGGGACTGCTGGACTCCTGAATTACCCCTAGTTCCAGCATTTCCTGTATCTCCTCCCTCAGAATCTGTTTGACTGTCTCTCAGGCACCCTATTAGGGGCCTGCTTAATAAGCCTTTGGAGTCCTGTATCCACATGGTGTTGCACCAGGTGGGTGCACCCTGCTTTCCCAGTGAACATGTCCCCAAACTCCTGTAACCCTGCTCGGATTTCTCAAACCTGGGTAGGGGATAACTGCTGGGACATTGCTACCCCTTCCACTGAGGTGTCAGTCCGAACCTCACTGAGTAGATCAGTCACCAGATCCCCCTCAGACTCTTTCTTCAATCCACTGCTAATACTCTGCATAAAGGCCTCCTTATCGTGGTAAGGTTTCATCATGTTAACATGGTACAATTTGTGTCCCTGCCTCCTGCCTAACATTTCTACCATGTACTTAATATCACTGACCTTCCTTTCTACTTTGTAGGGTCCCTCCCAGGCTGCCTGCATCTTGTTATGTCTGACCGGAATGAGAACCATTACCTGCTGCCCTACAGCATACTCTCCAGCTCGAGCATTCCTGTCATACCAGACCTTTTTCTGCTGTTGGGCTTCTGCCAGGTTCTCCTCGGCCAAGCCCATGAGTTCCCTGAGCCTTGTCCTGAGGTTTAGGACATATACCACAAAAGACTCCCACTCCCCCACTCATCTCAAATTAAATCTAGAGGTCCCCTCACCCTATGTCCATACAGCAACTCAAAGGATGAAAAATCTGTGGATTCCTGGGGAATCTCTCCGTAAGCAAGCATGAGATAGGGCAAATATTTGTCCCAGTCCCTCTTAAACTGGTCTGCAAATGCCCGTAGCAAGGTGTTGAGTGTAGACAAGACTGTTAGTCTGGGGATGGTAGGGAGTGGTCTTTAGATGCTTCACCCCACAGTACTTCCACAGACAATTCAGCAGGTCTGACATGAAATTGGCACCTCTGTCAGTCAGTATTTATTTTGGGAAACCTACCCTGCTGAAAATCTCTAACAAAGGATTTGCCATCTTTTCTGCCTCAATGGGGGACAGAACCACTGCCTCAGGTTATCTGGTAGAATAATCTACTACCACTAGGATATACTTTTTCCCTGTGAAACTTGGGGTACTCAGAGGCCCCATAATATCCATAGCTACCCTTTGAAATGTCTCCTCAATCACAGGCAAAGGCATAAAAGGAGCTTTGACCTTGTCTCTTGCCTTGCCTACCTTTTGGCACTGCTCACAGATCTTGCAGTACCCTGTTACATCTTTGGAAATTCCAGGCCAATAAAAGTTCTGCATAATACATCGCTTGGTGCATTTTATGCCCATATGACTTGCAAAGGGAATATCATGGGCTATGGCTAGAAGTGCCAGATGGTAGGCTCTGGGCACTTCCAACTGCTGTGTTCTCTCACCCTCTAATTCTCCCTCAGGGGTCCACTCTCTATACAGTAATCCTTTGTCCCAGTATACAGATTCCCCCTTCCCTTGAGAATCAGGTGCCTCACTAGCTACCTCCCTCAGGCCTTGTAATGTAGGGTCTGAGAGCTGAGCCTGTCTCAACTCTCTCTCTTGGTAACCTTTCCCAGCTCCTCTACCACAGGAAGTCTGGTATCCTCTGACAGCAGTGCCTCACTGTCAGCCTGGGTACTACTACTCACCTCTGCCCTTGCAGTCACTCTGTCCAAGGGAACATCAGTACCCACAAGCAGCTGTGGCTCACCTGCAGTCTCACCACTACAGGGTAGTTCCCTCCCTAAAGTAACCACCTCACCAGTCCTGACTGCAAGTGTATGGTCTGTCTGGGTCTCCCCCCAGGCTACCAGACCCACATGCTTGTCTCCAAGCCTGACTGCATATAACTGCATGCACACACAGTACTGCATTATTAAAGTCATTTCCTATTAGGACATCTGCAGGGTGGTAGTTTGGTACCCTTGTTGTCTCAAGACAACCTACTGTTGGCATTTTTCATTCCCACTTACTGGCTTTCCCACTTTTTGTTCCCCACCTTGCCTCCGTGGACATCTATATGCTACTGGTTTCATTTGAAACATTTAACCCTAGGTCCTGGACGTGTACCTGGACTAGTGGCTTCCCCTACTACTGGCAGATTCTGTTGGGGCAGTCTGGACTACACACCGTGGGTTCCCTTAGACCCATGAGGAGCACTGGGTGTCCCTTTCCTGTTCAGGGATGCCCTGCTTGCAAGGTATAGGTCTCCTTCTTCCCCAACACATCTACAGTAAGGCATTGTCTATCAGCTAACCATATTCTCATGTCCTTCGGCAAATTGCTAAGGGCTTGTACCCTCACCAAAAGGTCTGCCAGCCCTTCAAAAGTGGTGACCTGACATCCGCTCACCAATGTATGAAAATAAGTGCTTCGTTCAGAAACATATTCACACACACTTTCATCTGCATTGCATCTGTGCTCACAAAACTTTTGCCTGTAAGGTTCAGGTGTTAATTAACTAAAATTCTAGCAAACAATTCTTTACAACATTATAATTTAAGTAGTCATTATCAGACAGTTTGGAAAGAACAGTTACAGCTTTACGATGGAGTAAGGCAGTCAGGAACCGTACCCAGAGCCCTTGGTCAACATCATGCTGTTTACATACCCTCTCAAACATATGAATGAAACTATCAAAATGATCCCCCTCTGTAAATTGTGGAAGGAATTTGCTGACCTTTGTTGCTTCTGGGGTTTGGTTACTCTCTTCCCCATTACCTCCATGACTCTGGCGAAGACTCAGCATCTCCTTTTCATGTTGCTTCTGCCTCTCCTTCTCCTCAAAGAATTATATACTGCCTTCTGTTGGCTTCTTGCTGTTACTTGCATTTACATGCATGCATACCAAAGTATATTTAACTATTTATTGTGACCAACTAGTCTTATTACTGTATTGTACTAAGTACAATAAATACACCAAGACAGCTGCTTCAGTTAATACGCTTTACTATTACATTTTCCTTTCAGATCTACAAGCATGCAGCACAGATGCTGTCAGCTCTCTATGGCAGATTCTCAAAGCTTGTTTATACACACTCATGTTTATACCAAAAAGTCTGATATTTTTCTCAGTCTAATGTATTACAATCTTCCTTTGTATAACACTTTTCTTTGTTCTTCTAATTTATGATTTGTCATTGATTCTTTCAAGTTCGGTGGTCCAAGGAAACTCATTCTTGCATTATCTGAAACGTGGTGTTCCAGCACTATCTGAAACTTGATGTTCCAACTTTATCTTGCTTGATGTTACATCTTTTTACTTCGTTAATGTCCTTCCAGCTACCATCTGTGCAGTTATTTTTACAGACTTTGTTTTTCAATAGCATACTCTTTTACATGGATGCCGATATTTAATTAAGCTGTGCCAGCACACTTACTACTTTCTATTTTTCAGCATTTTATACTATTCCTAAATTAACCCTTTATATTTCATATCATTCTTGCAGCTTTTTATTCAAGCTAATAATCATGCTAGCAAAACAGAGTGCTAATATTCTTTCAGTTCCCCGCTATTATTTTGAGGAACAGTCTAAACTTCAGTTAAAGAAAAGACTGCATTTGTTTCGTTAGCATTAGTATTTACAGTATTTACCCTGACTTGTTGAGTTATTTCAACTCTTTGTAACCTGCAGCATATAAAACTATTCCAAGCTGTCATTATTATTATGACCCCTAAAATTATTAACACAGGATGTAATAACTAATTTAGCAATTTGGTCTCAGATGATGACCATCTTGTGAATATGTCCCACCAATCATGGGCAGTGTCAGCTTCTGTTTTTGTCTTTTAGTATTAACACTGGCTTATTTGAAACTACACATACAAACTGTGGTAACAAACATTTTGAAATTTGAAGGCAATATTGTCCATTTACACAACATTTTGTTCAATTTGCAAATTTAGATACATTAGTACTAAATTGTAATCTGTCAATTAAAGATACTTGTAATGATTTACTTCCGTTGTGCTTGTAAATGTACAATCTGTAAGATATCTTGTTTTAATAGTTTTCATACCAAGCTCTTTTAAGTCTGCATTTGGTATCCTTAAAACTTGGAAATGTAATATTGAAGTACAATATTGTTTTTTGGTATTGTTGTCCTATCATAGTACAAGTGGATGGTATTTTTACCATTTGATCTGTATGAAGTACTGGCCTGTTACCCAAAATGGTAAGTATTTTAACCAATGGTCCTTTTCTTGCATTACTGTGTTGTTTATACTAATAAACAGTATTGGTAGAAATCATACCATTTTCTTCCCCTGTTGAGTTTATTCTTATTTTTGTGTTATTGTCTACACACTGTGACATTTTTGCATGATGTCTTTCCTTGTCAGAACTGTTATATTTTTGAGGTAATGCACATCTAATAGAGATAGAGCTGTTTATTGAAATGTTCGTCAGTCTTTGATTTTTTTTCTCTACGTTTATGTATGCCTGACCTTGTTTAGCTAACCATGCTGTTATATTTGTGTTAAATGTTATCCTCCCAAAGGTACATGCTGTATGCTTTTTACAACTGAAATTATTGTGTTCTATTTTGTGTAGCATTTTCCTAAGCTTTATTCATGAAATATTGTAATTCCCTCTGTTTTGATGTTCAGAATGATGCAAATTAAATGCAGATGTCTGTGTTGAATGCTGTGTGCCTTGTCTCGCAGCTGCAGTTTTACCTATAGTCCTTGAAGCATGTTCCAGACACTAAACATTCAACTTGTTTCAAGCTGTACCAGAATATATGTATACTAGCAAACAGAAATACATGTATTTAACTAACTATATTATTTCTACATATATTATAGCAACAGGTGTGTATATGCATCTAACTAGCAAATAGATGTGCACATGCATTTATACATTTTTAAACATATTTATCACTCTATACATTCCCTCTGTTTTATTTTAAATAAAAACTATATACATTAGTATCTACTTTTTAGTCAAGCTATATTGCTATTAACTAGAAACACATTGGGAAACAAAACCTTTAATTATCTTTTAATACAGCGAGTTAACACAGTTTTAATATTGTCAACACAGTGATGACAACCATTACTATTAGAAATGGATGAATCTGAATATAACTCTATTCAGTGATGTTGTATGCAGTAATTTATTGACAATACTTAAGGATTTTATTGCAAAGGCATTGCAGTCTTGTTTTTTGAAAAAAAACAAAACATGTTACAAATGTCAAGCTTTGACTTGTTACGCTATATACATAGATAAACTATTTACAATATACTGTACAGAATACACTTGCTTGTGCAGATTGTTTTTGCATTTTTATATACATGGCTGTAATGTACACTCAGTCTAATTTCCAAACCTAGCATTAAACTGAAGCCTGTTAATTACATTACTTGAAAAATTCAAATGTATTTTTGGTATTACCACTTTGCACTTTTATTTGAGTCCCTTTTGCAGTACTGTTTACATAGTTAGTGTAAAATTGAAAGCATGCCTTTCCCTCTGTAGTATACATCATTTTATGGCAATATTGCTTATTTGCTTTATGCTGTGAGAATTGAATGTATGCTTGTCCTTTGACTGTTACCTAGACTGTGACACTTTAGTCTTACACATTTGCTTATTTCTTTGGCCATTTTAAAAAACAGAAAATATTTTTATAAAGATTTTGCTGTTGCCTATACTGTCAAAGTTGTAGTAGGAATCGCTTTTACTCATTTTGAAAAGACGTTTACTGTTACTAGTAGCTATTCGTACCCTCCCTTTTTGTAAAGGGACCTGCATAATTTATTTTAACTGCATACCATAGCCCATGTACTGACTGTACTCGGTGTAGTATTTACTTGCAGACAGATTATTAATGACATGTATGCACAGTTGTGACGTCTTATTACAATTACTAAACAGGATTTTTGTAGACTTTTTGTTTAATGCTGTATGTGAATACTTAACAATAATGTTTTAGAAAAACATAAGCCATTTGGCCTGGCAACCAGTCTTGTTTCCTTGACCGTATAAATTTCAGTACCAGTAACATTTTATCTTATACAACATTCCTTGAAACTACCAGTTCCAGCCTGAAAAGATTTGAGCTCACATTACTTACTTTTTTTCTTTCTGCGCATTCCAGAAGCTTAACCCTTAACTCCTTTAGCACTTACTCATACCTTCAGTCATTCGTTAATATACTTGCAACTTGATATTAGAATGCAGCTGTAAAACTCTTAGAATTATAATAAACATTTATATTTGCTTAACTATGCATAATATTGCTTTTGAATACTGTTTTTGCTGGAGTCTTTGCTTTTTTTTATGCTATACGATTACAAAATATTGTAAGAAACAAAAGAGATATTGACTTAACTAACACATGCTTAAAACAGATATATTTACATGATTTACATTTGCTGTTGTGTGCGATTTATTGCACTTTAGGTGAAAAGAAAATACTTGCATGTCAGTCTTGTGACATTGTCTTTCCTGCATTTAACTACTCTCATTTGATTTTTATACACTAGAACTGTTTTGTTATTTGAAATAGTTTTAAAATCACTATTTAAGTGCCTTGCTTTAACTGAATGAAAGTTTGTGCTGTGTACACTTAACCATTTTCTGAAGGTAGAATAGTACATTGTAAATTATTTTCTATCAGCGTAAACTGCTAGTGTCTCTTTCCTCCCCACGTCCAGATATTCAACCTGCACTACAACTGGGTCAGCAAGCGCCAAGGCCACAGGAGTCCCAGATAACAGTTTTGTCCTCTGATAACTCCCCAGATCACCCATGGAAGAGGCCCCTAAGAAGAGAAAGTGCAAGAGGAAGCACTTGAATTCCCCAGGGAAATCTATCACAGAAGACACAGACTTCAATGAAGGGGAAGGATCCCCAAGATCACCCCCTGAGGTTTCCTTTGGCGATATCCTGGAAATATTGAAACAGAGGGGTGACTGGAAGTCCCAAAATCCCTCTTCTGAGGAGACTGTATACCTGCAGCCCTTGGCACTCGACCCTCTTCCTCCTGGGTGACTGTACACATTGAAGACCTCATTCAGTTGATATCTCAAAGAGTGTGGAAGCCCCTTGAAACTATTGAATCTGTCCCCAGGAGACATGACACAATTCTGTCCACTCTTGAAGAGAAACAGTTCTGGTCCATAGGGTTAGCTGTTGATGCCATGGTCATGCCTCAAAAAAAGAAACTGTCCGAAGAGAGTTCCTCTGTCCATCCAACCAACAGAGAGACACTGGTGATGGATTGATTGGGAAGCAGATCTCTGGATCATTGACCTTTGCCTTAAGTTCTTTGAATTTCTTGGTACATTTTACAAGACTTCAGAGGGATCTGGTCAAGGAGTTATTGGACACCCTTGCAGGAACTTTTTCTGAGGATGTCCAAGAAAAGGTGGCTGCCCAGTTGGCTACCCTGGAGTCTGTGTCAAATTCATCCATGAGGCTCATCTCTTACGCAGCCGAAGGGACCACCAGAGCAGCTGGTTCAGGCGTTGCCATTAGGAGACGTGCCTGGATGCGCCTATGTGACTTTGTGAAGCCATTTATGTCTCCATTCATCAATGCACCCTTTGATGGATCATCCCTGTTTGGCTCAAAAGTTAAAGATACTTTATCCAGGTGTGAGAAAGATGTAAAGACCCTTTCTCCTGTGGGCATACATTTTTTCCACCCTACAATGATCCTTTTCCAGGAATCAGAAAGGCAGTGGAAAATGTCCCTCAAAAAGTCCCAAGGGCCTTTTTAGGAGACATGTGGAGGTAGTTGCCCAGGGGCTAAAGGGGGAACTTTAATGGAAGACGCAGTGCACACGGTAGAGGTGGCCTGTAAAACCAAGATTTCAGGGATTCTTTCTCTGATGAATCTTTCCAGGGCTCCTGAAAGGAGGACCAATTGTCTTCCTCTGGAGGCAGTCAGGGGATGCTTATCACTGCACTAAAATAGCTGGCTACAAATAACATTAGATGCTTGGGTGCAGAGGATTACATCCAGAGATTATACAATTCCATTTACCCTTCCTCCTTCTGCATGCAAGAAAATCCCCGATGTTGCACTCAATCAAAGAGAACAAACAGTTCTAGAAATCCAAAAACTGCTAGAAAAATGTCATCCAAGAGTCCCACTAGAACAGAGAGAGAGTCTGGAATTTTACTCGAGATTCTTTTTAGCGCCAAAAAAGACAGGGGACTGGAGACCAATTTTGGATCTAAGTGTACTAAACAGATCAGTTCTTCAAACCAAATTCCAGATAGTCATGGTACAGTCCATTCTTCCATTTATAGAAAAAGATGATTGTATGTGCTTGATAGATCTTCAGGATGCGTATTGCCATATAAAAGTGGACAAATGAGCCAGAAGATTCCTTCCCTTCTGGCTGGGAGCCAGTCACGTTCAATTCAAAGTTCTTCCTGTTGGTCTCACCACAACCACCAGGGTGTTCACCAAATGTATGGCAGTAGTAGCAGCTACAGGGATTCCGACTGTTTCCATATCTAGATGACTGACTCATTGTCGCTCCAACCAGGCATCAGTTGATAGAAGCAAGAGACCATGTATTTCATATTTGCTGTTACCTGGGAATAACTGTAAATTAAGAAAAGTCGAAATTGACCCTAACTCAGATTTTAAAGTTCATAGGAGCTCTTCTAAATGCTCAGAATTCCATGGCTACTCTTCATCCTGTGAGATTACAGAAAGTTGGAGTTCAGATACAGAAAGTAATCAGCAACAGAAAACTAACCACTCATCTAGTCCTTCAAGTACTGGACTCCATGGCTGCAGCTATAATTTTAGTTACCTTGGCAAGATACCATGTGAGAATACTACAGTGGTTGCTAGCATCTCATTGGTCAATGTTACACCAACCCATGTCAGACCCAATTTTGATCACCATTCTAAGCAGAAAAGATTTAGCTTGGTGGATGCATTCTGAAGACATACGTCTAAGCTGCCCCTTTGTCCCATCACAACCTCAGGCCATTGTGACCATGGACACCTCCCAGATACGGGTGGGGGACATTATCTGGGCAAGACTGTCCAAGGCACTTGGTCCCCCACAGAGGCCAACTTTCATATCGGTGTCCTGGAGCTAAGGTTAGTGCTTTTAGTGTTGCAAGCCTTTCAGGCTGCTCTTCCTTCAGGAACAGTTGTAATTTCAAACAGACAATAGGTCAGTGGTTTGGTACATCAACAAACAGGGAAGAACCAACTCCTATCCCCTTTGTTGAAAAGGTCTGAGTGTGGCAATGGGCAGTCTCTTTCAACTGCTTTCTGATGGCAAAGCACCATTCCGAGAAGTTCCAGTGTGATAGCAGACAAACTAAGCAGGTATATTCTCCTGCCTCGCTTGTTGTCTCTCATTTCAAAGGTGACAGGATTTTCCATCAATGGGGCCAGCCTTGCTGTGACCTATTTGCCTCTCCACTAAACAAGTGCAGCAACTACTTTGCCCTGATCCCCCCTCCAGGGGAGTCACTGAGCAATGCTCTTCTCCACATATGGCCCTCTGAACTGCTTACCTTTCTCACAGTTCCTTTAATCCCAAAATTCCTATAGAAATCAATCAGGGGGAAGAGCAAAGTAATCCTCATTGCACATTATTGGCCTCGGCAGATATGGTTCCCCTTTCTTTGGCCTTATCTGATTCAACAACCTTGGACTTTGGACCTGGCTCCATACCTTCTATCCCATCCAGAGGGATCGAGCATCCAAACATTGTGAACCTCAAGCTGACAGCATGGTTTCTCCAGTTCCGTTAATAGCCAGGCTTCTCTCACTTTATTCCCCAGTACATCATATTCTCTTAGCCTCTCATAAGCCAGCTACCAGTAAACTCTATGCTAGTAAATGTAGGAGGTTTACCTTTGGGCTCGTGATACCAAGATTGATCCTTTTTTAGTGCCCAGTGACAAAACCCTAGAATTTTTAGCTCCACCTTTTTAAAGCAGGTGCTTCCCAGCCTACCATAAAAATTCAATTGGCTTCTATTTCTAATTTATATAATGGTTTTGAAGAACTCTTTGGCTTCTCACAAGCTTTGCAAAGCCTTTAAAACCTTTTTACAAAGATCCTACCACACCTTGGGATCTTAACTTAGTGCTGCAAGCCATTGTTCAACCTCCCTTTGAACCATCACCTGAATGTGATCTGAAGTTTGTATCACAGAAAACTATAGGCTTAGTGGCAGTTATTTCTGCCAGAAGAATTTCAGAAATACAAGCCTTATATTGTAAACATCCTTACCTGATTTTCCAGAAAGATAGAGTTTCACTAAGAAACCAGTCCTTCCTTTTTGCCTGAAGTAGTTTCAGAGACCAACATTAATCAGGCTATTAATTTAACAGTATTTTTCCCAACTTTGCTAGCAAAGGTGAATACTGTTTACATTTCTTAGATGTTCACAGGCAATTACATTTCTACCTACACAAAACTAAGGTTTTGAGAAAATCCAAACAGCTTTTTATGTCATTTTCATCTACAACACTTGGCCGGCCAGTGAGCAAAGAGACACTAGCCAGAGGGCTCAAAGGATGCATCTGTCTATCTGTTTGTTTATTTATTTGTCTTTTGTTAACCAGGTTGGTCCAAATGGGCCTGTGGCCCATTTTCATAGGATACCAGAGCAGAAAAGCTCGATATACAAAAACAGTAATAACAAAGTAATATTCCAGTAATAAGAATTGAAAACATTCATGCCAAAAATGAAAAATTAAGAAATGCATACATAGAAGAATTACATAACTACATACATTAATGCAACAAGGTGAATTAACAAATGATAAAATTTAAAAATAAAGAGTAGTTAAAAAAATGAAGATTAATCAAGTTGGTAGAGAGGGAGAAAAGAGGTATAAAGTAAAAATGGTAAAAAAATAAAAGTGGGGGTGTATAGGAGAGTCAAGAGAGTGAAAGACAGTCAAAAGAAGAGAGAGGAGGGGTGGGGAGCATAGTAGGAAAGAAAATAAAAGGAGAATGGGGTTAAAGTATTGAGCTGCTCAGTGGTGTAGCCATGGTAGTACGTACAGCATTAGTTTTATAAAGATATATTACAGTAAAGTGAGAGACAAAAATGTTTATAGGCACATTAGTAGGGAAGTATGTGTTGAGTAGGGTGGTGACAGGTGCAGGATGGAGTATTTGCAAGGTAGTTTTACAATTCTGTTTTGAAATGGATTGAAGACTGGATAGCACATGGATTACTTGGGAGTAGGTTTGAGCTAAGGAGCATTTATAAAATAATCTACCTATAGTTTTGCTAGGCCTGTAGGTGTCAAGTAGTATTTGGTCAGCACTAAGGAGAGACCAAGAAGGTTTATATAGGGATGGGAGGGTGGGCAGAGAGGGACAGTCTACAGGTTTGTAAAGAAGGGAATGTGACATCTGTAGTTGTGAAAGCTCGAATAGTTGAGGGAATTCAAGCCATTGCAGTTGTTTAAGGGCATTGCAGTGATTGGATTTGTAAGGGGAATTAGAAGCAAATCTAGCTATCTGGTTATAAGATTGTTCAAATTTGGTTAGAAGATTTGCTTGTAGGTAGGTAAAGATGGGGGAAGTGTAGACTAGGCAGGAGAGGAGGTAGGCTTGAACACGTGAGGTCCTAGAGGTGATGGATAAGATTTTTTTATTTCTGTACAGTAAACCAAGTTTCTGATTTTTTTTTTTTGATGGATTGTTGGATATGGTGGTCGAATTTCAGTTGATTGTCAATTCTAATTCCAAGAAGTTTGATGTGTGAGTCCACATGAATGATAGTGTTGTCAAGGGAAGAGTGACTGAAGGAGGATTTAAGGTTAGATATAGATTTAGGAAGGAAAATGAGAAGCTTAGTTTTCTTTGGGTTAAGTATGAGTTAGTTGTTGATTAACCAGTGTTCAGTGGTGTTAAAAGAAGTCTGTGTGAGGGAGTGAAGTTCAGTTGGGGTGCTGAGGAGGGTAATTAGAATAGAGTTGTTGGTGTACTGGATCAGTGAAGAAGTGCAACAGGCAGAGCAAAGATTGTTAGCAAAAATATTACAGAGAAGGGTGCCTAGAATAGATCCTTAGGGAGGACAGCTGTTTGGACAGGTAAGAAAGGGGAGTAGGAGGACTGCCATCTAATAGATTGCAGTCTGTTGTTAAGGTAACTAGAGAGTAGTGGAAGTAGAGATGGTATGTTCAGTTAGTTTAGTAAGGAGCTTGGGGTGGGCGGCAGTGTTGAAAGCTTTGGAGAGATCAAGGAGTAGACATGATACCAGTTTATTGTTATCTCTTGGCTCTGCTATAGTCTGGGTGAAGGATAGAAGAGCTGTAGATGTGCTGTGATGGGGCTTGAATATATGTTGAGAGGGGGTAAGGAGGTTTTCTTGAAGTAGATATTTAAGAAGTTGCCTATGAATGCATTTCTCAAGAATTTTAGAGAGTGGGGAGAGGATGGCAATAGGATGGAAATTGGAAAGGTCAATGGAGTTACCTCGTTTGTGCAGTGGAATAGTATAAAAGGATTTCCATATGTCTGGGACTGAGGATTCTTTGATAGAATGGTTGATAAGAATAGAGATGGGATATGCTACAGAACTGGCTGTTCCAAATTTCGGAACCGAACCCATACATTAAGGATAAAGGAAAATGGACAACACAGATGGAAGGTTATGGTGAGTACATAACTTCTTTTTTTCATATTCCTACAGCAACAAGTTTCAAATGTTTCTTAACTTTTTCTGTGACTGGATCATACTTGCAGATCTCTTCATTACCCTTTGGATTATCCATTAACCCAAAGGTTTCCACAGTGACGCTCCAGTGATAGTTTACTGGAGACTGCAAGGGATTATTTAGTCATCTTGGTTATCTTTGCAGAATCTTATGAAGTGTCAGGAATCTCTCATTTGGGTGAGAAATCTTCTGAGATTGGGGTTTCAGGAAAGCATCCAAAAGACTTGTATACTTCCCACAGGATTGATTTCTTGGGGTGTCTCCTAGGTTCCTCAGTTCAAAGATTTTTACATAGAATAAAGTAGTTCTATATGTAGATGTATTCCTGAGTTTTCCACTCAGACCAATGCCTCAAGGGAATTTCACAGGATAGTAGGTTTTATAACATCCACAATTCTCCTGAACCCACTAGCCAGTCTCCACATGAGAAAAATTCACTAGTACCTATGATCTGTATGGTCCCACCATCAACACCCCCTGACATTCCAGATTCCTGTTTTGGAATTTGTCAAAAGGGAACTGCTTTGGAGGAGAGACCAGTTTTATCTGAATCCAGGTCTCCTATTTTCCCTTCAGCTCCCCAGTCTGTATTTAGAGACGCCTCAGATTTTGCTTGGGGAGCAGTGCATATGGGAGTAAAGGTGCAGGATCTGTGGAACAAAAAGGCCAGACCAAAACACATAAATGTAAACAAGATGTTGGCAGGAATAAATTCTGTCAACTGTCTCGATCATCTGTGGTCTTCAGGACCATTGTAA
Organism: Protopterus annectens; assembly: GCF_019279795.1. Taxonomy (NCBI): domain Eukaryota; kingdom Metazoa; phylum Chordata; order Ceratodontiformes; family Protopteridae; genus Protopterus; species Protopterus annectens. The sequence goes on from NC_056741.1 coordinate 362,514,768, forward strand.
GTGGTTACAGGCAGCACCATAGTAATGTGGTTCATAAACAAATGTGGGGTGGGGGTGAGGACCAGACCTTACGTTCTAGGAAGACTAGCCATGGTAGCCTGGGATGTAGCTTTTTAGCACTCTTTCTGAAGATATCCTACATCCTATCAAAGCAAAATTTTGTGGCAGACAAGCTCAGCAGAGCCAGGACAGACCCTCACAAATGAATATTGAATCAAGGTGTCTTACAGCATTGTTCTTGGAAGACTATTCTTCTTTTGGCCCTTACTTCTGCCAGACAGATGTCTCAGCTGCAAGCTCTTATGGCTGTTCCTTCTTTTTTAGTTTTTCATAAGGACAGGACGTCCTTTCGTACTAATCCTTCTGTTATGCCCAAAGTGGTTAAAGAGTTGTCTCTTTATCAGTCTATTCATTTGCCCACTTTTTCCCCTTCTCTGCAGTCTGCTAGTGAGACGATTTTGTGCACCTTGGATTTGCATAGACAACTAGACCAGACTCTTCTTTTTCCTACTATTATTCAGAATATGCTTGCTCAGGGGGTAATAGAAGCTATTAGTCCTCCTCAGTTAAGGGAAGAGTTTTATTCCAGGATGTTCTTGGTGCCAAAGAAAGAAAAACAGATTCTTGGAAACCAGATGTTCTTGGTGCCAAAGAATGAAAGAAAAAAAAATCTTGGAAACCAGTTCATGGATCTTTCTTTCTTAATCTGTTAGTGATAGTACCCAAATTCAAAATGCTGTCTCTTCACAACTTGTCACTCTTTATTCCCCATATGAGTTTTCTTGTGACCTCAGATTTCAAATCATATCAAATGCATATCATCACATTCCTGTAGATCCAGATTTCAGAACTTTGTTAAGGTTTTCTGTGTCTGGATCACATTATTGGTTACTTGCATTACCCTTTGGTCTACTGCTCCAAGGGTGTTCACAAAGTGTATAGCTTCTGTGTTAACCTACTGCAGATTGCAAGGTATTCACATTTTTACCTTGTTTGGATATCTTGTTTATCTTTACAGAGTCTTTTTCAAAAATGCCCGGAATCTCTGTTGGGTGAAGAATATCCTACTTAGGCTGGGATTCCAAGAAAACATATAGGAGTCTTGTCGATTCAAAGAGCTTTTCATCCACAGGAGAAAAAAAGAGATTCATATTTAGATCTATTCCTGAGTTTTTTCCACTCAGACTACCTTCTCAGCAAGGGTATTGCTTAGGATTCCTGGTCTGCCGGCATCTGTGATGCTCATAATACCCATTGCAAGACTCCACATGAGAAAAATCCAAAGCTGCTTGAACTCTGTATGGTCCTAACATCACCTTCCATTGGAGATTTTGTGGTTGAGACTACAAATTTCTTAGAATCCAGGTTTCACATTTTCCCTTACTGCTCCGGCAGTCGGTCAAAACAGATGCCTCAGACTTTGCTTGGTGATTGGTGTTTGTGAGAATAAAGTGCAGAGTCTTTGGAACATAAAAGAGACGAAAACACACAGATATGTATGAGATGTTAGCTCATATAAATGCTTTTAATTCTGTCAACCATCTTTGGTCTCTGGGACTTCCAAGTATTTGCAAACACTGCCAAATTAATTTCGTACACAAGCAAGCAAGAGGGAATCCCATATTACCACTTTGTGCAGCCTAGTGGTGGTAGCCTAAGATGTAGCTTTTCAGGACAGTGTCACTCTGCAGACATCTTGCATACCATCAGAGCAAAATTCCATACCAGACCAGCTAAGCAGGACCAGGATGGCCCCACATGAATGAAAAAATTAATAGGGGGTCTTCCAAGAACTTATCCATTTGTGGGAAACATGTAAAAAAGACCTTTTTGCATGTGCTCAAGATAGTCAATTGGCAAAGTTCTGCTTAAAGACTTTATGCAAGAAGGCCTGGAAGAGAGATGCATTTTCTTATTGCTGCCCTTTCCAGTAACATCCAGAGCGATTCTGAAGATTCAGATGAACTCCCCAAAGATCACTGTGTTGGCTCCCTTCTGGCTTCTATAACAGTGGATCTGATGATGTCATTTTCATGCGTTCCTCAACTGATAAGTTTAGATCCAAGACTCTGATCCATCTTGGCCGCTTCTGCCAGATTGCTGGATCCTAGAACTCTAATGCCCTGCCAGCCTAACATACTTTAGATCTCATTTGCTGCCATTAGGTATCAGATGCAGATTCCTAGCTCTTGAGCATATTTTGAGTGCTCTTCAGACTTTTCCTTGTTGTGTTTGTGAGTTAATTATCCTTTTTTATATATTGCCTTTCTTCTTCCTCCCATTTTTTTAGTCTTCTTAGCCAATTCTCCCTTTTTATCATAAGTTATTGTTGTGGCACTTTTCTCTTTACCATTGCTGGTATCCTTTTTGACTCTTTTGAGTACTAAGTTTACCATTGTTGGTAGTTCTTCCGTTTTTCTTCCTTTTTCTTCTTTCCTTAAAACAATTCTGTCTACATAGATTTTCTTTTAGCGTTTGCTAGCGTAATATTACTTAATACCCTTTCATGTTCAGCTGCATGATGTTGGTAGCAGTTTTAAGAAGTTGGACAAACCCTCTGGGTTCCTGTGAGCATAAGTTTCTAAATCTTGATGCCCACAGAGAATGTATGTATTGTCTGGGCCCGGCACATATTGATGACTGTGCCATTTGCTCGAGATTTATATCTAGGACCTTGACTGACCGCAAGAACAAATTAGTTCTGTGGGGTCTGTTGCCCTCTACATCTTCCTCTTCAATGGCTGGGGCTCAAATCCCCTCCAAAAAGTCAGAGAAATCAAACTTTGACACTGTTACTGAGGACAAAGAATCCTGGAAAAGGTCTCCAGATTGATCCTCAACTTCACCATCAGCTCCTTCAGCAGAGCCTCTTCCTAAGACTCATAAAAAATCAGATCCATCAGTTTCAGATCCAACAACTCAAAAGCCAATGTTTCCTAACATCCGTATCCCACTGTTTCAGTAACCCAATCCCATCAAACCTCCCCTCTCCCTTCCTAGAGGAGGCACCTCAAAGGCTTTCTAGGCGTACTTCTACTAAGTACTCTCTCTGATTCTTCAGAAGCAGTCTTGGACAGGATGATGAGGAAGTTCCTCAGAACATAGATATAGATGGGGGTTCTCCTGGCTCTGATCCTTTATGGGCCTGGGAGCCAACATATGTCCACTTCCACCAGTGGTAGCTCCATCTCTGATCCATCCTGCTGTTTTGGAGCTCCCTGATCAAGATCCCTGGGGTTGTCTACTTCATATCTGAAGTTTTTTGCTGTTAGACTCTGATGGCTCCTCTGAGCTGACCGGCTCTGAGTGTTTCAGAGCTGGAGGACTCTCAGAGCTGAAGCATCAGAGCAAGATCTGGGAGCTTGGAGTAGACTCCAAAACTTTTGGAGCCATCTATTCCCGTCAGAATCTTTGCACTGGAGAGCTCGGGTATAACTGCCTTCTTGGGTGGAGTGCTGATGGGGGTTGTGGGAGCCAACAATCTGAGAGGGTCCAGCCTCAGAGCCTTCAACTTCTGTTTCTCCTAGATCATCTGATTTTCAGGTTGTAGAGAGGATTTTCTCCATCGCTAGAGAAGAGCTATCCCTTCCCGCTTCGACAACCCTGTCTGATACTGTTCTGTGTTCTGAGCCTCAACTGTCTCTTCCACTAGGACAGGAAGCCCAAATGAGCCTCTAGCTGGTCCATCAGGGCATTGTTATCTCTTCTGACACTTCCCCAGAACATCCCAATGAGGAAATCCCTTGAAAGAGGACGTGCAAGAGGAGGCACTTAGATTCCTCCCAGGAATCTCTCACAGAGGACACTGATTTTGATGAGGGGGAGGGGTCCCCCAGATCACCACCTGATGACCCCTCCTTTGGAGACATCCTGGAGCTTTTGAAACAGAAAAGTGATTGGTCTTCCAATACCCCTTCCCAGGAGGAATGTGTGCTCCTTTAGGCTTGGGTCTGGCCCATCTGCTTCTTGGGTGACTCCCCCCCCCCCCCAGCCATGACTTAGTCACTCACTGGGAGTGGAAGGAGCTCAACACTGTTGAACCAATACCAAAAAGACTGGATAAAATTGTTGCCCCCCCAAAGACCCTGCACAATGGAGCAAAGGAGTACCTGTTGATGCCATGATTGTGGCTGCAGATACAAGAAAGGAATTGGCAGAGCAGAGTCTATCCCGCTAATAGTCTAGGGTGTAGGACAGATTTGGGAAGTGTGTTTATGCTTCGGCGACCTTTGCATTTAAGTCTCTGAATTACTTGGCACACGATATTGCAAACCAAATCTCCTCCTGGGTCCATGTCCTCTGAGGATGGAAACAAATCTCCTTGCAGCTGACCACCCTCCAATCTGTCTCAAATGCATCTATGAGATTGATCTCCCATGCTGCGAAAGGTACATCATGACCAGCGGGTTCAGGCATAGCCATCAGGAGAAATGCCTGGATGTGCTTATGTGATTTTACAGAACTATTTAAGTCTTTGTTCATCAGTGCGCCATTTGGCAGATCTCTATTTGGCCCTAAGGTTAAAGACACACTGTCCAGATGTGAACAAGAGAGAAAGACCCTGTTTGCTGTTGGTGTATGTTTTTCTACCCCCTCAAAGGCCCTTCTGTAGGAACCAGCGAGGTGGCAGAAAGATGCAGTTTAAAAAGTCCCAGTGCCCTTCCCAGGATTCACATGGAGATAGTTCCCCCAGGGGCAGAGGTGGGAACTTGAATGGAAGATGCCATTCTTGTGGCAGAGGTGGTCCACAGAACCAGGGCTTTAAAGATTCTTTTGCAGATAGGGCCTATCAATGCTCCTGAAGGTAGGCCTGAGTGTCCCTCTCTGGAGGCAGTCGGGGGTCATTTTATCTCTGCACCAAAAAACCTGGCTGTCTATCACAGAAGTTATGGGATTCAGAGGATTATATTCAGAAGTTATACCATACCATTTTCCCTAGTCCCTCCCAGAGTTATGAAAAAAAATGTACCACCTAGTTAGAGGGAAGCAGCATATACAGAAATAAAAAAGCTGCTAGAAAAAGAGTCATGGAAGAGGTCTCCACTTACTCAAGATTCTTCTTAGTGCTAAAAAAGAGAGGCGACTTAAGACCGATTCTGGATCTCAGCAAGTTAAACCAGTTTGTTCAGTATACAAAGTTTCAGATGGTCACCGTTCAGTCCATTTTGCTTCTGCTGCAAAAGGACGAATGGATGGGCTTGATAGATCCTCAGGATGTGTACTATCACATCAAAATGGAAGCCAGTCATTACCAGTTCAGAGTGCTGCCCTTTGTTCTCACCACAACCCCCCAGGATGCTCACTAAATGTATGGCAGTGGTAGCAGCTCACTTGAGACTGCTGGGATTCTGGATATTTCCATATCTAGATGACTGGCTCCTAAATGCCCCAACCAGGCATCACCTTCTTCAGGCAAGGGACTAATTGCTCCAGTTGTGTTCTCATCTAGTAATAACAGTTAATTAAAACAAATCTCAGCTCACATGTACACAGAGTTTGGAGTTCATAGGTGCTTGTCTGACAGTCAGACAGCCTCTCTTCCCTTTACTTGAATAAATATACTGAGGTCCCAAGTCAAGAAAGTGATTCAAAGTTTTTCCCTTCCAGCTTGATTAATATTACAAGCTCTAAGATCCATGGCTGCAGCTATCACTGTCATTCCCCTGGTCAGGTTCCACATGAGAATACTTCGGTGAACTTTTGTCTGCTCAAGGATACATTGTTCAGCATTTGTTAACCACTGCAGTCAAGATCACACCCATTTGAAAAAGATATCTTCCTTGGTGGTTCATTCAAACCAGCTCTGCGAAGGCTGTCCATTTGTTCTTTCTCTGCCCAAGGCCATGGTGACCACATATGCCACCCAGCTCGGTTGGGGGGCACTGCCTGGGAAGGACAGTCCAAGGTGCGTGATCCCCCAAAGAGGCCAAGACACATATCGGTGTCCTGGAGATGAGGGCTGCCGTCCTAGCATTGGAGGCCTCTCAAAATATTCTCCCATCCTGGACAATTGCAATACAGATGGACAATATGTCAGTAGTCTGGTACATCAACAAACAAGAGGAAACCAGATCTTGCCTTCTTTGCCAAGAAGCTATGAGAGCATGGCAGTGGACAATCTCTTCCAGTCACTTTCTAATAGCAATGCACATCCCAGGGAGAACCAGCATGATAGCAGACAAACTAAGCAGGTCCATTCTGATGCCTCACAAGTGTTCTCTCACTGTCAGTGTGGCAGGAAGAATTTTCCATGAATGGGGCCAGCCATACTGCAGTCTGTTTGCCTCTCCTATCAAAAACAAATGCAGCAAGTTCTTTGCTCTGATCCCTCCATTGGGGGAGTCACTACAAGTTGCTCTAGCTCATGATTGGCCTCCCAGTCTCCTTTAAGCATTTCCTCCCTTACCACTACTCCTCAAGTTTCTTCAGAAAGCAGTATGGTTGAAGAGTACAGTTATCTTCATTGTCCATTTTGGTCTCATCAGATTTTGTTCTCATTTCTCTGGCCTCATCTTTTACATCCATCCTGGATTCTGGATCCAACTCCATTCCTCCTGTCTCATTTGACAGGCACATCTCATCCAGTCGTTACAGGCCTCAAGTTGGCCACATAATCTGATGTTGTCCTTTTTATTCTTTCTCACTGTATGGGTTCAGATCCAATCCTCGGATCCAACTCGGCCGCATATACCAGAGTTTGGATCAAGCTCTTAAGCTCCGGCCTCTACCTATAATGCCCCACTCCACCCCCATTGCCTTAGATCTTGTTTTCCGCCATTGCCGATAGACGCAGTTTCCGCTCTCGAGCAATTTATGGTGTTTTATTGTGAGTTACTCAAGTTTTTTCAGTATATATATATTTCCTTTCTCCATTTTCTAGTCTTTTGACCACCTCCTAGTTTTTTTGCTGGTCATTAGGAAAATCTGCATTCCCTTTTCCATACTGTTTTTATAGTAATTCTTACCATTGCTGGTAATTTCTCCTTACCTGCCCCTTTTAAGTTATTTCTAATTTTTACCATTGCTGATAATTTATTTTTCTTTTTCCTTTTCTTGTAACTGTGTTTTTCTTACTAAACAAAGAAATGATCTTATAGTGTTTGTCCTCCTTTTTCTGTAAGCATATCAGACAAACCAACCAATTTAGAAATATACAATAAGCCTTAAATGCACTAACGAACATTAACAATATTGTTCTTTACAGATTGTGAGGCCAAGATTTTCTGTTTTGGATCTATTTTAAAAAAATTTCTGGGACTCATTAGAGGCTGCCTTTCTCATCTAGTTATATTTAATATTTTGAAATCCAACCTGGGGGGGGGGGTTTCCAGGTTTTGCACAATATAGGCATTATAAACCCTCTGGTACACATTTGGATCAGAATTTATCCATTCGGATCATCTGGCCATATTGTGCAAGTTAGGAGCTTATGGTCATGGATCTCCAAAGTATTTTGCAGGGGCTCTGTGCGGATCGAGAAGACATTAAAGTCTTTGGTATTGGGATGAATAAGGAGGGAACCCCATGTGAAAGAGTAGGGGATCCTAATGACGACTGTAACTTGCTATTTTACCAACTGAATAAAGAGATGAGAATTTTAAGAACCAACATATGGCACTTGAAATTATTCAAGGTATATAAATGTAAAGGTATTACTCCACGTGGTTTGAGGGTTAAAACCCAGCCTTTGGTGGGAAAGCCAGATGATTTACTAATGGAAGAATGGCACAAGGCACAACAAAAAGCCACTATAGCTTTTGTGGACATTTTAATGTCCTTTTATCAAAGGACTATTGAACAAAATATCAAGGATGTGACTGAAACATGTGAGGACATGAAAAAATATGAGGGTACACCATCCTTTGTGGAGGGCCTGGAAAAACTATCCAGGGATCTTCTCAATTTTGAGAATCGATTAAAAGAAAAAAAGTTACATAAATTTCACAGAGATGTGGAAGGTTATGAGAGAGGCAGGCCCTTTGAGTCCCAGAGGGGGGTCAGATTTACTGATAATAATAGTGGTAGATCCAATATCAGAAAGAAAAGACCAAGATCCATACTCAAAAGACCTACACAGGGCCTTAGTACTTCAGGGGGAAAAATCATCTATGACTGATACCGAAGGAATTTATATTAGTGATTCCCCTGATTCCAAAAAAGTAAGAATTCAGGATGGCCTTTTAGGAGACAGACCCGTAAGGGTGGATGTAAGCACAAAGGTGGCAGCCTTAGAAAACCTACTACAGTCAGTGATGAAGTAGAGATTGCATTTTATAATGTACACAATGTTTTAAACTATATTTTATCTAAAGATGAAAAATGTTTACTTAATAAAGGTTTACGATTTGTCCCCAGTTTTCTGGTAGATGAACACATTTTTGTCTCAGATCTCATTGCTTTTTGTAGAGTATTGGATCTTAAATTGTTTTTAGGAACAGCTGAAATTTCTCAAAGATCAACTGGATTTCTTTTCCACAAATCTACATTTATGCTACCCATGAATAGACATGTGGCTATTTTTCAGGAAGCCATTTTGAGGGATCTGCATTTTAATTTTAGTTCCTTTTTGGGTTTTAGAAATAACCTCTCGAAAGGAGAACAGCAGGCTCTGAAAAGTTTATATTCCAATACTGATATAATTATCCTTCCAGCTGATAAAGGTGGGGCTGTGGTCATAATTGACACCAGTTATTACTGGAATGAAGGAAATGGACAATTGTCTGACCCTCAATATTCTATTAGAATGTCCACAGACCCCACACCCACATTTAAGGGTGAAATTGATTCATTTTTGAACCACGCTTTGGAGGAGGGAATTATTGATGTTAAGATGAAAGAACAGCTTATGGTTCAAGATCCGACCTGACAGTACCTATATCTCTTGCTCAAAATCCATAAAAATTTGAGTAGGCCCCCAGGAAGGCCTATTTTCTCAGGGCAAGGGTCTTTAACTGAACCCATTTCTGCTTTTTTGACATATTATTTAAAACCATTATTACCATGCATCAGCGCAAGAATAAAGGACACTACAGAGTTTTTACAAATCATTTTGGATTCTCAGTTGGAATCCAACTGGCTTATGAGTACACTTGATGTTAAATCCATATACACCAGTATCCCCCATTGGGCGGGATTACTGGCCTTGGAATATTGGCTCAATTGGGCAAATTTATATGCACCAGGATTTAATACTGTCCTCATATGTTTGGCGGAACATGTATTGACAAAAAAAGTTTTCTGTTTCAGGGATGAATGTTATTGGCAGCAGCAGGGAACAGCTATGGGGGCCTCTTTTGCCCCCATTTATGCTGACATCTTTATGGGGTATGTTGAAGATGAGATTATATATGATGTGATGCACAGCATTTTCCTTTCTGAGATGGATATATGGAGACATTTTTTAGATGATTGTTGGCTTGTTTGGCATGGGGGTGTAGACTACTTGTAAGAGTTTTTGAAAAAAACTTAATGGTAATCGGTGGGGTATTGAATTTACTGTTACGTATCACAGCAATGAGATCAACTTTTTGGATGTCAATATATTGAAACAGATGATGGTACACTTAAAACTTGAGTTTATAGAAAATATCCACAATATAATAATTTACTATATGCAACTAGTTTACACCCCAAGCATACTATCAACATCATTCCTAAATCTCAGTTTATGAGACTAAAGAGAATATGTTCAGCAGATATTGATTTTCAGAATGCCAGGCAGGATCTTGAGTGCAGATTTATTGATAGGAGTTATTGGGAACCGGTAGTACTTAAGACCAGCGATTGGGTTACCAATTGTGAGAGATCCAGTTTACTTGAGTATAAAGCTAAAACTAAAGGGGATGGATCAGGGGCCTTGAGGCTAGTTACCACATTTGGTAGCAATAATCATTTGTTAAAAGATGTGGTTAATAAACACTGGAATATCCTTTGGGCCATTTCAGATCTGGGTTAGTGTTTGCCAACCAGATGATAGTTTTCCTTCAGGAGGGGTAGAACGCTTGCATCGTATTTTGCCCATTACAAAAGGACTTATCATGATTATGTAAATCAATATCAGCTTACTCTCATGGGGGACAGGCTTGTTGGCGCGCATCCTTGTGGACATTGTAGTTTGTGCAAACATATGTTTAAAACTACATCTTTTAGTAGTAAAAATACTGGTCAAATTTTTGAAATTAAATTTTTTGGAAACTGCAGTTCTGACTGGGGAGTATATTTGGCTACTTGCCAATGTTCTGCCTTTAATGTGGGGTAGACCTCTAGGCAATTAAGGTGCCACATTTCGAAACATCTGAGTGACTTACGTCACAATAAAATGACTAATGCACTATATAGACACTGTCAGTCACAGAAACCTGCCACTTTTGTATTTGTTATTATAGATCAGGTCAAGAGAAATAGATCAACCAAACAGGGTTGGCATACTATTTTGACTCAAAAAGAAAGAAAATGGATCATTAAGTTGGGCGCCTTATTTCATCCAGGACTTAATGACAAATTATGAGGTTTTGTTAATTGCGTGTATTCATTATTGATTTTGTGTGTATCAATAGTTTACTAGTGTATGGTTGGCTATATACATGTTTCATCTGAGATTATAAGAATATTGTTCAGTTTGGTAAAATGCCTTATATGTACTTGGGGGCTTAATTAGTTAAATGGGGGAAATTATGTCATCATTGAGAACACAAGATGTGTCTAAATATCATTCCTGAATTATGTATGTAAGATCACTGAAGAATGTTTGATGCCGAAACTGATCTGAAGGAAGGGAAGGAATAAAACATATTGGTTGCCTCTGAGTGCTGGCTCTTTATTTTGTTTTATCAAGGTTGGTTATGCCGTGCACCAGTCATACTTGATAGCTTTTCTTGAGGGTGGGCATTCCAGGCCCCCGTCCACCACTTCCTCTAGGTCCTCGAGATGCTTGTCAGAAACAGATGTGGATGGGATGATGTGAATGCTCTTCAGAGCTCAGATCTATATGGGGGTCTTACAAACTCTGTCCCTATGGGATCCACGAGTATGCCTGTTATGTCAAAGACCATCCTATTTCCTTCTCCAGTCCTTCATGTGGTTTCGGAAACCCAGGATCTGAGATCCCCAAGAGGTTCAGTGTCAGATCTGAGGAAAGTTGCTTCCTGTACTCCAGCTTTTTCCTTGACTGGTTCTGCTCTGATACCCTTGGATCAGAACAGGTCTCAGAGCCAAAGTGTCAGCATCAGATCTGAGGGATAGGTTCGGCTTCAATTTTGTCAGATTTATCCCTTCCCTTCGGAGCCTCAGCCCTGGACATTTCGGATTGGATTCCATTCCTCGAGGATCGGATCCGGGGGTGGCCTGGATCTGCCTTCTTTGGGAGTTTCACCTTTGAGGGGTGTCGAGGCTTCTACTGGTCCTTTGGCTTTCGAGGTGGTGCAAAAGGCTGTTTCTCTCTAAAGAGAGCCATCTTCTCATATTTTGGATCCTCTTCCTGTTCTCTCATCTGTTCCAAGTTCTGAGTCAGTCAGGCCTCTTTCACAGGGATAGCCAGTTCCAACAAGTCTTCAACCAGTACAAGTGGAGGAACGTCTGCTCTTGTCCGACACCTCCCAGAACATCCCACTGAAGAGGTGCAACTGAAGAGAACATGCAAAAAAGAGGCACATAGACTCCCCCATGGTGTCCTTCATGGAGGATACTGACTTTGATGAAGGAGATGGATCTTCTAGGTCACCACCAGATGATGGAGTGGGATCTTCTAAGT